>NC_134952.1:21879704-22181861 GCF_965638725.1 Aptenodytes patagonicus | reverse complement strand
GCACATTGTCAGTTTATGTCTGAATACTTTATCTAGTTTAAAGTGATCATAAAATCTGAAATGATCATAAAAGCTTATAGTTAATACACTTTCTTGCATTATTTACCTTCATAGTTCTTTGATACAAAATTGATTGTTTTACTGTGTTTTTTTGATAAAATAGCTGGAAGGAAGTTTTGTGAAATCTAAGTTGGTTTATTTTAGTATCAAAGTAAAATGTTCAAGTTCAATCATCAAATTTTTATGTTCAAAATATCATAAATTTAGGTGTTGGGAAGGACCTTTCTGTGTAATCTTCAAGCTATTTTAAAATTACACAGTTAATAAGCATTAAGGTTAAAAGTACCATCTCCAAGTAAAATAGAGCAAAATGAAAGACATGGCTGAGGGAAAGAATGAAAATACACTTTAAAAATTCTGGATCTGTTCTATTCTTTGTTGTGTTCATGTGAACATAAAGTAGTTCCAATGATATTAAATTGGTTATTTTACAGTCATTCTCTGAAAACAAAAATTACTACTTTGTGAATATGAATATAAAGTTTTCTTCTATACATCTTTCCTCCCCACTGCAATGCACATTCTTCTTTAAAGAAATTCAGCTTGTCAGTAAATGGATGTGAAAATCATTGATATTACTTGCCAGCAGTCTCAACTCACAACATATTTATGCTTTCCTTGGCTTTCTCCTTGGTGACATGACTCCCTAGAGTATTGTCCTACTACCTCCTGCTACATACTCCCTCTTTCTCCCAAAAGACAAATTGTGAAGCTAAAGAAACAAAGTCAGGATGGCTACAGAAGCATTAGGTCTTCGGGGATTCCTCCCTGAAGTAACGTGTTCCCTTAAGATTCATGCAGCAGACAGTGTCTGGCTCCTACCTCCATCCTGCTCCCTCCATCGCTCTCTGAAGAAATAATGCTGCAACTACAAGTTATAACATGGAAGGACAGCATCAGAGCGGTGAAAGAAATATATAACATTCCAAGCAAAGTGGAACCTGAACTGGTTCCTAAGGCATTGTTTGGGCTTTTTAGGAATCAGTTTCATCTTGTCTGAGTACCAAGTTCAGAAAAAATGTCATGAAATTAGAGAACTGGACTATCCCAGCAGCAAACATTTTGAAAGGTCTTTTAGTTAGATTTTTTCCTTCCCCTCTTGAAGACAGTATTCAGCTCTGTAAGTAGTCCCATTATTGAAATAAGACTATTCAAACACTTTTTATGAATGCTAGTGACAGAATCTTGACCTTTGAGAGGACTTGAATGAAAGTATTATTTTTATCATTAAGATCTGGATGTTCATTTTCTTGCCTGTAATTACCAAGGGGACTGTGCCTGTGTAAGGCTTTGTACCTACAGACGCAAAACTTCTGTATTTTATATAATACCTATGTCTGTCTATACAGAGACAAATATACACCATTAGGGAGCAAGAGATATTAGAGATAAAAATGGCAGATCACTTGCAATCTCTGTCAGCTCTCATATGTCTTTTTTTAATCATTTTTTTTTTATTTATATATCTATTTTATTATTATTATTATTACAGGCATAGACACCTGAAAATAGACTTGATATAATTAAAAAGGGAAGATTTTCATCAGTTAATAATAAGCTTCCCTACGTTTCCATGTACTGTGCCCCTTGAAATTATGAAAAGCAGGGATTCCATCTGTTGCCAATGTAAATTTGGAAGCAAGAATCAGCATTTCTCATTTTCAGCAACTGTATGATCTGTCCACTCAAAAACATGTAATAGAAGAAAATAAAAAAGATATAACATGCATACATGCAACTGCCACAATGTTGAGGCCTTTAAATAGCTTTAACTCTCTGAAGGGAATGCAAGTGCACTAGGTACCTAAAGGATTATACTATATAGACAGTCATGCTTTGTAATTTTATTAAAGGCAGAATTACGTTACCTGTTTATATTTCAAATTCAACTCTAAAATAAAAATTCAATATCCATATATTTGGACATAAAAGTTCACAAGGACAGTGTTTATTAAAAAATGTCAATTGCCCTTTAATCCACAGGAAAGAAATTCTACAGTAGAGTATAGAGCAATTGTTAATTCAACATGTTCTTGCTGCTGATATGATTCTAACCCAGGAGAATATTAAATGAAATCATGAAGTCATGGAAAGGATGAGCATGTTAAAAGGGTTGAGGCAGAGACCAAGAGAGACTGATGATGCAATTACCCTTCTTCTAGGCTGTGCAGTACTAATGTGATAAGGGCCTGCATAGTTCAACAATAAGGATGAAGAGGCTAACAATAATTCTCAATTTAAAGTAGGTTTTCTTTGTGCTGGTAAAATACCCCACATCTCATTGATTAGAATGCCAAGAAAGTTCTACATTGTGTCATACTATTTGCAAAAGAAAATGCTAAAAGAGAGGTATTCAAATACTATTTAATGAGAAGTGAGAAAGCTAAAGAATGGAGGAAGAAAGAATTGAGCAAATGTTAAGTTTAACACCACCAATACATTACTAACAACAATAAGGTACTGAATATTTATAGAAGCAGTAGATTAGTAAAGCTCCCTGAAAATCCCTCCATTGTTCCTCACAGGCAAAATTCACATTTAGATCTTGCCTTACTCTCTAATAATATTTGACTTTGTGAGTATTTTTCATGTAAGAGGTAATGCTGCCAGATTGACCATTCACTTACTGTGCCTTTTATAATCTGTTATGATTTGTAAAACTGAAACCTCTTTTTGAGCTCAGCCAGAATGCACAGTGCTGGCTGACTAGTGAAATTGATGTAGCTTGAATGATATTTTTCCTGATTTATTTCAATGAAACAGAGTGCAGAGTCAAATCCGTAGTCTTTGCTACAGAGTAAACTTGGCCATACGTCATATAAGGCTTTTACAGTCATTGTAATACAGTTCAGGAATCAGAATTAGTCTTATTTTACGTGAAAGGCTATATTACAACATAAGGAGCTATACTTTACTTTCTATAATACTAATGTGAAGAACTTCATCAGTTTATTTTCCTTTCTTACAATAAAATTTGGAGAGGCTTTCATTATTTTAAGCAAAGTCCAATTAATAGGTTGTGTGTTTCTTTCTAAAGTTGATGTTATCATGGCTTGATTTATCGATGCATCAGTCTTCAAATTCCACATTGATTAAATATTTTATACACTGTTGTCACCAATCTTCTGGTAAAATATGTCATGACCATTTTTGGACAAGACCTTTTGAAGGACCTGCAATTCACCTTAAAATGAGAAGAGAGTTTGTCTTACAAGAGGATCAAGACTGAGGCCTCTGAAGACCATCATGATCTACATGATCTGCAAAAAGTATGTATACTTTCCATGATTCACTGGTAAGTATAACAGTCTTGCTTATCTCTGTATAATGACTTCTGGTTTCTTATATTCATTGCATTTTATGGAAAAGAATTTTGCACAGTGGGAAAACACAATATTTAATAATGTGTACTACTGAAATTTAATAGTGTAATATTGTGTAAGAATGCAAGATGCAAGAGGCATCTTAACCTTTCATGTTTATGTAGCTACTGTAAAGTAGATTTACAGTTTTAATTGACTGAAGATTATTACCTTCTGATATCTCTTTGGCAGTCTAGGACTGAGTTTGGTCTCACTCCAGTTTCAATATTTATTTACACTTGTTTCTTCAAAGCTGGGAATCGTAGGTATTGATCCAGTGCTTTGGGCAATTTCCCCCATAAAATAGGAAACAGAGTCCAAGACATAAATAAATGTTTGCCTACCAATATACCAGACCCTAGCTACATCACCAACAATTTGAAGAAAAAAGGGAAATAAAGCGGGGGGGGCAGGGCTTCAGTGTGCCCAGAACATTAATAAATCCAAGCTTCTGTAGATCAAAGCTATCTAATGATATTCTTCACCTGCCTACCTGAAATGAAGTCTATGAAAAACTGTCATGATCAATGACAATCAATTTATTTGCAGCTTCAGTAAATACAAACTGGGAGATGATGAAGACTGTACAGCTTATCATTCATAAAGTTAGGATAAAGACAAATTAGGCACCTTGGATATGTGCATACAATATTTTCTGTACTGCACTTCTACATATCTACACAGATGAATTCAATTTTCAGCATCATCAGCCATTGTTGCAACCACTCTTTCAGAGATAGTGAAAATACTTGTCTGGATTGTTCCTTTTTTCCTCATAAATATCATCAGCCGATCAGCTGAGCTCAGTTGTCTTGAGTTGCCCCTGAAAAATGTCTGAATTACCTTGTTCCTTCAGAACCAGTTAAGACCAGCTGTTTTGGGTCCGTGCTGACAATCTGTGTTATGACTCTACAGAATGCTTTGATTGAAGGAATGGAGGACCTGTTCCTTTTCTCTAAAGTCAAGCAGAAGGGGACAGCTACTCAGTTATTCATATAGGAAAAATATCACAGAAGATGGTTAACTACTCACCCTTTGGACCAGTAGTATTCCTCGAGTACCTGTTTTTCACCATATTAATTAATCCCTGGGTTTTAACTCCACAGAGCAATGGTGATCCTCTCCAATGCCACAATGAAGTTTCTGAAGGTTGTTTGCTCACCCAAGAGAGCAGGCACCAGTTCTTCACACAGGCATTCAAATGCAAGTTTACTAATCCCTAACTTCCTGAGTTTTCAGGTGGTCAGTAGATGCCTGCCAATGTTAATTCAATTAGGAGTTTCAGTGTTTAAGAAGACTAGTTCAAGACACGTTTCAGGGTTCGTGGTTACTTACAAAATGAATATGAGATCTAAACAAGAAATGATAAAATTATCATGGTTACTCTCTGTATGTGCAGCCACTATGACCAGCCAGCCTCTCTGTCCATGATCATGACCTGAAGTCATAGGTCTCTTTTATTAAAAACTCTTCTTACAGAACTTTGAAGAAGTCAGAGGTGTTACCTTTTGCTTCTTTAATTAAAGTAGTTATTGCAAAGCTGAACACATGCATTGAACCCTCTTTGTAATATCATTTCCTGAAGCTGTTTCCTAATTTTGTTAAATAAATTATTAAACATAAATTGTTCCTATCTAACTACTAAATTCATGAGAAACAGAAAAAAAGAAAAAAAATTATATTCTACTCTTTGTGTCACATTATTCCCCATTTTAATATGTAAGGCTGTTCTGCAAACTTTTTCAAAATCAGGCTGAAACACAAACATTTATGCCAAGTAGGCCAAGGTCTGAGCCTACAGGGATGATAAAATCCCACCAGCAGGTGCTCATCTCCTTCTGTCAAATCAGTTATCCAAAAAGGATAAAGCTGACCAGAGTCCTAACTCTGGACCAGCTAACACCTGGGAGAAATGGGATGGGTAACTGCTGCCACATCGGCTGGACCTCTCCACTTCCCTTACTGTCTAGGATGAAGAAAGGTTGAATGAATGCAAGCTCTACAGAGTGTTTTGCAGATCTCATTGTTTTACCAGATAAGGTAAATGTCTCTGTAGTTTGATCATTGTCAGAATTACCAGCTCACTGAGTGCAAAGAGATGTTTTCATTGTACGAAGAGCAAAAAGGAGTGGGTGAATTGTGCCAGCTCTGGGCACTTACCCAGAGCCTTCCAATGTGGTCATAATTTAAATTTGAAACAGAACAATTGGAGTAAGATGGCCGTGTTAGAGAAGTCCGTTGTTTATTCCTGTTGGATGGTGGTTTAGGCAAAAATTGTTGTTTCCAAAATCTTTCCAAATAGCAGACTTTAGGAATATGAACAAGAGTCAATCTCATATGAGTTGATGCAAGAACAAAAGGCAATCCCTGGGGTAACTACCAAAGACAGTATAGAGCTACAGTACCAGCAGAGACGGCAATATAGGCATACAACCTATGTATCCATTTTCTTTTACTGCTGTTGCAAGGTCTTGCCTTTTATTAAATCATTTTGAGTGTTGTACTATTTTGTTGACTAACTCCTATGCTCCTTTTCTGGGTTAAAACTGTACTTGAACCTCACTATGTTCAGGCATACTAATGTCAAACTTGAAGAATTAATTTATTTGGGAATGCAAGCTAGTAAAGAGAACTGTGTATATTCTCAAACAATGGCACTTAATGCATCACTGGGACTGAGACACATCCAAGCTTAAGATCTGAATTAGCTGGAACTGAAGGATGTGGTCCTGGAATAAACTGCTTTTTTGATATCTAAGTATTCACACCAGGACAGAAAATCAGGCATATTGTACAGCTACAACAACTTTTTTTCTGTAGATACTATTCATTATTTGAATTGTTCACAGGTGTTTATCTGAGAGCTGTGATATAAATTATAGCAGATAATTTACACCATGAATTATGACTTCCTTATGAAGTTCTTTTTAGGTTAACCTAAGCAAACCAAGGGCAGAATGAAATAGCTACTGCAATAGCTTATTTCAGCATAAATACCCCATAAAAAATACTAGAATAATATGTTAACAATAAACTATTTAGGGATGAATCCCTCAATTCCTAAAGTCACTTATTTTTTCTCAATGATTACACTAAAGTAATATCAGGAGATAGTTTCCCAATACTTTATTGCTCTGTACTCAAAGGAATAAGATACCCTTGGAACAGATCTTGTTCTACATCTTGTAGCCCCAACATACAGAAGTGATTTTACTTTGTTAGTTTAGTTTCCAAACCTGGAAAAGTTGATATATTATTATTATTATTATTATTATTATTACTACTACTACTACTACTACTACTTCTTCTTCTTTCATTATTTTGCAGCTGGATATAAGCATTAGTGCTAAAGTACAAAACACAGATGTTTGATCAGTTTTCACATAACTTCCTTTTTCATATAATTTAGAACAACCTGTACATTGGGACTTCAACTTCCCGGACGTCTGCTGGCAATACAACACGGCAGAGAGGAAGCAGTCTAGGAGGTTCCTGGAATGTGTGGAAGACAACTTCCTGACACAGCTGGTAAGTGAGCCTACCAGGGGAGGTGCCTCACTTGACCTGCTGTTTACTAACAGAGAAGGACTGGTGGGAGATGTGGTGGTCGGAGGCCGTCTTGGGCTTAGCGACCATGAAATGATAGAATTCTCGCTTCTTGGTGAAGTAAGGAGGGGGGGCAGCAAAACCACAACCGTGGACTTCCGGAGGGTGGACTTTGGCCTGTTCAGGACGTTGGTTGAGAGAGTTCCGTGGGAGACGGTCCTGAAGGGCAAAGGGGTCCAGGAAGGCTGGACGATCTTCAAGAAGGAAGTCTTAAAGGCGCAGGAGCAGGCTGTCCCTGTACGCCATAAGAAGAATGGGTGGGGAAGACGACCGGCCTGGCTGAACGGGGAGGTCTTGCTGGGACTCAGGAAAAAAAGGAGAGTTTACCACTTGTGGAAGAAGGGGCAGGCGACTCAAGAAGAGTACAGGGATCTTGTTAGGTCGTGCAGAGAAGAAATGAGAAAGGCAAAAGCCCAGCTAGAACGCAATCTGGCCGCTGTCGTTAAAGACAACAAAAAAAGCTTTTACAAATATATTAATGACAAGAAGAGAGCCAAGGAGAATCTCCATCCTTTATTGGATGCAGGAGGGAACATTGTCACTGAGGATGAGGAAAGGGCTGAGGTACTCAATGCCTTCTTTGCCTCAGTCTTTAACAGGAAGACCAGTTATCCTCAGGGTACTCGGCCCCCCGAGCTGGAAGACGGGGACGGAGAGCAGGATGAACCCCCCATAATCCAAGAGGAAGCAGTCAATGACCTGCTATGCCACCTGGACGCTCACAAGTCTATGGGGCCGGATGGGATCCACCCGAGAGTGCTGAGGGAGCTGGCGGAGGTGCTCGCCAAGCCACTCTCCATCATTTATCAGCAGTCCTGGTTAACGGGGGAGGTCCCGGAAGACTGGAGGCTTGCCAATGTGACGCCCATCTACAAGAAGGGCCGGAAGGAGGATCCGGGGAACTACAGGCCTGTCAGCCTGACCTCGGTGCCGGGGAAGATTATGGAGCGGTTCATCTTGAGGGCGCTCACAAGGCATGTGCAGGACAACCAGGGGATCAGGCCCAGCCAGCATGGATTCATGAGAGGCAAGTCCTGCTTGACCAACCTGATCTTCTTCTATGACCAGGTGACCCGCCTAGTGGACGAGGGAAAGGCTGTGGATGTGGTCTACCTGGACTTCAGCAAGGCCTTTGACACCGTCTCCCACAGCATTCTCCTCGAGAAGCTGGCGGCTCACGGCTTAGACAGGTGTAGTCTGTGCTGGGTCAAAAACTGGCTGGACGGCCGGGCCCAGAGAGTTGTGGTGAATGGAGTTCAATCCAGTTGGCGGCCGGTCACGAGCGGTGTTCCCCAGGGCTCAGTACTGGGGCCGGTCTTGTTCAATATCTTTATCGATGATCTGGATGAGGGGATCGAGTGCACCCTCAGTAAGTTTGCAGACGACACCAAGTTGGGCGGGAGTGTTGATCTGCTCGAGGGTAGGAAGGCTCTGCAGAGGGACCTGGACAGGCTGGATCGATGGGCCCAGGCCAACTGTATGAGATTCAACAAGGACAAGTGCCGGGTCCTGCACTTCGGCCACAACAACCCCATGCAGCGCTACAGGCTTGGGGAAGAGTGGCTGGAAAGCTGCCCAGCAGAGAAGGACCTGGGGGTGCTGGTCGACAGCTGGCTGAACATGAGCCGGCAGTGTGCCCAGGCAGCCAAGAAGGCCAATGGCATCCTGGCCTGTATCAGAAATAGTGTGGCCAGCAGGAGTAGGGAAGTGATCGTGCCCCTGTACTCGGCACTGGTGAGACCGCACCTCGAATACTGTGTTCAGTTTTGGGCCCCTCACTACAAGAAGGACGTTGAGGTGCTGGAGCGTGTGCAGAGAAGGGCAACGAGGCTGGTGAGGGGTCTGGAGAACAAGTCTTCTGAGGAGCGTCTGAGGGAACTGGGGTTGTTTAGCCTGGAGAAAAGGAGGCTGAGGGGACACCTCATCGCTCTCTACAACTACCTGAAAGGAGGTTGTAGTGAGGTGGGTATCAGTCTCTTCTCCCAAGTAACTAGTGACAGGACGAGAGGAAATGGCCTCAAGTTGCGGCAGGGGAGGTTTAGATTGGATGTGAGGAAAAATGTCTTTACTGAAAGAGTGGTGAAACATTGGAACAGGCTGCCCAGGGAAGTGGTGGAGTCCCCATCCCTGGAGGTATTTAAAAGACGAGTAGATGAGGAACTTAGGGACATGGTTTAGTGGGCATGGTGGTGTTGGGTTGACGGTTGGACTCGATGATCTTAGAGGTCTTTTCCAACCTCAATGATTCTATGATTCTATGATTCTATGATTTCTTTTTTGTTATAATCCATTTAATAACCTAGTATTTAATAAATGTAATATCTTTAAGTATTCAGTACTTTACATGAAAAATATCCTGAACTATAATGATTATTCTTTTTTTCTTTCAGGAAATGAAAAATAGCATATATCAATAACAACAGAACTGCCAGCTCCACCAGAAGAACAACAAATAACACAGGCAGCAGTGACTGCTGTGTGTTGAAGTGACTGGAACACAGCTAGTAAACTATTGCTGTCTGGAGGAGTCGCACTTAGGGCCCTGACAACCAATGTTGCAGTCTGCCCAGGTAACTGAACCAAACATTTCCAACCCAAGGATGTAAAAGTTGACTAACAACACACACGTATGTGCACACATCTGTGTGTTTGTCAGACATCATGTTTTAACATTTTGAAGGAAAGACAATTTCCCTTTATTACTGGCTATGGCAGAGGAAAAAAAGCTTATAAGGAACATAAGAACTTCTCTGTCATGCTCCCAAACCCAAAAGACAGCTGCTATCAACATGAGAAATAGCTACTACAACTTCCAGAAGTTGCAATACCCTCACACTTATTTCACTTATCAGTTGAGTTTTATTTGTTTATTGCTAGCTGCACAGGCCCTAGGCAGTACACAACTCGCATCTTCCCTAACACATAGGCATACACAGTAAGTCTGATATATTATTTTCTCAAAATAAAATCAACAGAGCCAGAAGAAACTATAAAACAAAAGACAGAGAAAGAGTTGCAGGGAAAGTGCAAACAGAAAAAATTAAATGAAGTTCCAGAGCTGGAGTGAGAGAATCAAAATGGGTTTGAAAAATGATTGACAAACACTGGAAAAGATTTGATGGGAAGAAAATGTAATTGCCGCATTTGTGTAAAGAATTCCCCTCTCAAAAATACATATTCAAGTAGTTAATTTCCATAGTGAAAATCTCATATGATGTGAGTATGTAGTGCTTACCCAGGTCTGAGACAATGTAGTAGGGTAACAAAAAATACGCTAGATGATGGATTACAGAGGCCAGTTTCTGGTATACTTATATTGAAAAAAAGGTGTCTGACTCCTACTGATTTTAGTGTAATTACTCTTGGAATAATTTGCTGTTCCACATCAGAATCTTAGTCTTTATACCAAATTTGTATATTTATTTAGATAAACATATTGTTACTCAGAATGCCTCCCACTGGAGTTCATGGAATATTTCTGGTCATTGGTGAAAGTAACATTCATTCCACCTGGTCCTCTGCAATTAACCTACAGACCTGATCTGTAAAGTTATTTGTTTGGCAAGAAATATTTATATTGACACTTCCATGGTTTTTTACAGGGACCTGAACCATTGCAAAGGATGTGCTTTTTATTTTTACCAGCCAGAATTCACAAGATAAAAAAATAAGTTGGTTAAACATACTTATGGAATAAGTGATCTATAAAACTGCATATGAACAAGGAGGGCACTTTGTGTACAATGTTGTACTAACAATTAGTACACTGGGATGCCATAAGAATTCTCTGTTTGCCATATTGACTTTTAAAGTATTGTCGTGGTTTAACCTCAGTCAGCAACTGAGCACCACACAGCCGCTCGCTCACTCACCCCTCCCCGGTGGGATGGGGGAGACAATTGGAAGAGCACAAGTGAGAAAAACTCGTGGGTTGAGATAAAAACAGTTTAATAATTGAAATAGAATGATAACAATAATAATATGGTAATAATAATAATACACAAAGCAAGTGATGCACAGTACAATTGCTCACCACCCGCCCACCGATGCCCACACAGTCCCCGAGCGGCGGCCCCCCCAGCCAGCTTTCCCCCAGTTTATGTACTGAGCATGACATCACATGGTATGGAATGTCCCTTTGGCCAGTTTGGGTCAGCTGTCCTGGCTGTGCCCCCTCCCAGCTTCTTGTGCACCTCCAGCCTTCTTAGTCAGCAGAGCATGGGAAGCTGGAAAGTCCTTGGCTAGTGTAAGCACTACCTAGCAACAACTGAAACATGGGTGTGTTATCAACATTGTTCTCATCCTAAATCCAAAACACAGCACTGTACCAGCTACTAGGAAGGAAATTAACTCTATCCCTGCCGAAACCAGGACAATATCCACCCCTTATTCTATACCATCTGCGTCATGCTCAAGTCTCATATTTTCTAGTACATTTCCATTAATCACCACCCCCTTTTTTTTTTTAATATATATACACACACACACACACACAGAGATATCATTCCCTTAGTATGTGCGCCATCCCTCTAAAACGTTCGGTGAGTTCATTTAGTCCATGACTTCGGGCTCCATCTGTCATAATAATCTTCCAGGGCAGGAAAGATGGGGATGGTATCTGGTGTTGGATTGTTTCAGGTTGAAGTCAGTTCTGGTACCAGCATCACTGTGCTTTGCTTGGTTTCACTGAAGTTATTCTTCATTAGTCTGGCTGATTCTTATTGTAATATCATTAGTATGGCATATAATATTATTAGTATTATTAGCATAACTATTATAATTCTAATTAGTACTTAACATCACATAATTCAGATCATTGGCTATTCTCACCCAAAATCAAATCCCCTTGAGGTACACATCGGATTTCCCCATCCTTCCGCATTATCCACCAAGTGCACCCAGGTCCTTGAGCAAAAGCAATCCCGTGGATGGGTGTGCCTCTGCCCGAGGCAGGAATAACCCAGACTGTCTTCCCCAGCATATTTTTTATGTGCACTACAGGGACTTTATTCCCATCTACAGTACGTAAAAGTTCTGACTGGGCAGGGCCTGCTCGATTGGCAGATCCCCGAGTGTTGACTAACCAGGTGGCCTTTGCTAAATGCGTATCCCAATGTTTAAACGTCCCACCACCCATTGCTCTCAGCGTAGTCTTTAACAGTCCATTGTATCGTTCAATTTTCCCAGAAGCTGGTGCATGATAGGGGATGTGATACACCCACTCAATGCCGTGCTCTTTGGCCCAGGTGTCTATGAGGTTGTTTCGGAAATGAGTCCCATTGTCTGACTCAATTCTTTCTGGGGTGCCATGTCGCCATAGGACTTGCTTTTCAAGGCCCAGGAGAGTGTTCCGGGCAGTGGCATGGGGCACAGGACATGTTTCCAGCCATCCGGTGGTTGCCTCCACCATTGTAAGCACGTGGCGCTTGCCTAGGCGGGTTTGTGGGAGTGTGATATAATCGATCTGCCAGGCCTCCCCATATTTATCTTTCAGCCATCGTCCTCCATACCAAAGAGGCTTTAACCGCTTGGCTTGCTTGATTGCAGCGCATGTTTCACATTCATGGATAACCTGTGCAATGGCATCAATAGTCAAGCCCACCCCTCGATCACGAGCCCATCTGTATGTTGCATCTCTTCCTTGGTGACCAGAGGTGTCATGGGCCCACCGAGCTAGAAATAATTCACCCTTATGTTGCCAGGCCAGATCCACCTGAGCCACTTCAATCTTAGCAGCCTGATCCGCCTGCTGGTTGTTTTGATGTTCTTCAGTGGCCCGACTCTTGGGTATGGGAGCATCTACGTGACGGACTTT
Source organism: Aptenodytes patagonicus (assembly GCF_965638725.1). NCBI lineage: Eukaryota > Metazoa > Chordata > Aves > Sphenisciformes > Spheniscidae > Aptenodytes > Aptenodytes patagonicus. The sequence goes on along the minus strand of NC_134952.1, from coordinate 22,169,018 downwards.
TACAACCAGGTTCTCCACCCGGGCAGCAATATCTTGCCACAATGCGGCAGCCCAGGTGGGTTTGCCTCTGCGCTGCCAGTTGCTCTGCTTCCATTGCTGCAACCACCCCCACAGGGCATTTGCCACCATCCATGAGTCAGTACAGAGACAGAGCACTGGCCACTTTTCTCGGTCAGCAATGTCTAAAGCCAGCTGGATGGCCTTTACTTCTGCAAATTGGCTCGATTCACCTTCTCCTTCAGTAGTTTCTACAACGTGTCGCATGGGACTCCACACAGCAGCTTTCCACCTCCGATGCTTTCCCACAAGACGACAGGACCCATCAGTGAACAGAGCATATTGCTTCTCATTTTCTGGTAGTTCATTATACATTGGGGCCTCCTCAGCACGTGTCATCTCCTCCTCTGGCGATATTCCAAAATCTTTGCCCTCTGGCCAGTCCATGGTCACTTCCAGGATTCCTGGGCGACTGGGGTTTCCTAGTCAAGCCTGGTGTGTGATCAGTGTGACCCACTTACTCCACGTAGCATCAGTTGCATGATGTGTACAGGGGACCCTCCCTCTGAACATCCAGCCCAGCACCAGCAGTCGGGGTGCCAGGAGGAGCTGTGCTTCAGTGCCGATCACTTCCAAAGTGTCTCGAACCCCTTCATATGCTGCCAATATCTCTTTTTCAGTTGGAGTATAGCGGGCCTCAGATCCTCTGTATCCCCAACTCCAAAACCCATGGGGTCGACCTCGAGTCTCCCCAGGTGCTTTCTGCCAGAGGCTCCAGATAAGGCCGTTCTCCCCAGCTGCGGTGTAGAGCACATTTTTTACATCTTGTCCTGCCCGGACTGGCCCCAGGGCTACCGCATGAACTATCTCCTCTTTAATTTGTTCAAAAGCTTGTCGTTGCTCAGGGCCCCATTTGAAATCGTTCTTCTTCCGGGTCACTTGATTGAGAGGGTTTACAATCAGACTGTAATTTGGAATGTGCATTCTCCAAAAACCCACGACGCCTAAGAAAGCTTGTGTTTCCTTTTTGCTAGTTGGTGGAGACATGGCTGTTATTTTGTTGATCACACCCATTGGGATCTGACGACGTCCATCTTGCCATTTTATTCCTAAAAACTGGATCTCCTGTGCAGGTCCCTTGACTTTACTTTGTTTTAAGGCAAAACCGGCCTTCAGCAGGATTTGGACTATTTCCTTCCCTTTCTCAAAAAGAACTTCTACTGTGTTGCCCCACACGATGATGTCATCAATGTATTGCAGGTGTTCTGGAGCTCCACCCTGCTCCAGTGCAGTCTGGATCAGTCCATGGCAAATGGTGGGGCTGTGTTTCCACCCCTGGGGCAGTTGGTTCCAGGTGTACTGAACGCCCCTCCAAGTGAAAGCAAATTGTGGCCTGCACTCCGCTGCAAAGGGATTGAGAAAAAGGCATTAGCAATATCAACTGTGGCATACCACTTGGCTGCCTTTGACTCCAGTTTGTGTTGAAGTTCTAGCATGTCTGGCAGAGCAGCACTCAGCGGTGGCGTGACTTCATTTAGGCCACGATAGTCTACTGTTAGTCTCCACTCTCCATTAGACTTCCGCACTGGCCATATGGGACTGTTGAAGGGTGAGCGAGTCTTGCTGATCACTCCTTGGCTCTCCAGTCGACAAATCAGCTTATGGATGGGAATCAGAGAGTCTTGGTTGGTGCGATATTGCTGCTGGTGCACCGTGGTGGTAGCAATTGGCACTTGTTGGTCTTTGACCTTCAGCAATCCCACAACAGAGGGGTCCTCCGAGAGACCAGGCAAGGTGGACAGCTGTTTAATTATTTCCTCCATCTCCAAGGCAGCTATACCAAAAGCCCACCGGTACCCTTTTGGGTCCTTGAAATACCCTCTCCTGAGGTAGTCTATGCCAAGGATGCACGGAGCCTCTGGGCCAGTCACAATGGGGGGCTTCTGCCACCCATTCCCAGTTAGACTCACTTTGGCTTCCAATACAGTTAGCTGTTGGGATCCCCCCGTCACCCCAGAAATACAGATGGGTTCTGCCCCTTTATAGCTTGATGGCATTAGGGTACACTGTGCACCGGTGTCTACTAGAGCCTTATACTCCTGTGGGTCTGATGTGCCAGGCCACCAAATCCACACAGTCCAGTAAACCCAGTTGTCCCTTTCCTCCCCCTGGCTGGAGGCACGGCCCCTCTAATCCTCATCACAGTACTCATTTCTCATTTCTTGTACGTACGAGTCAGAAGTTTCTTCATTAAGATCAGGAGTAAGATCAGCCCTTCTCCTCTGTCTGGGGAACTGCCCGCTGGAAACTGGAGCAGCAATTTTCCTGGAAGAACCTCTTTCTGTGATTGTTTTCCCTTGCAATTCGCGTACCCGTGCCCCTCAGGGCTGAGGTAGGTTTTCCATCCCACTTCCTCATGTCCTCTCCGTGGTCACGCAGGTAAAACCACAGGGTGCCCCGTGGTGTGTACCCCTTATACTCTCTCTCTTGAACAAAAGAACGCTTACTTCTAATAGCCGAGATACTGGTCCATACAGGTGAGGAGTGGGACCTATCCTCTCTGAGCTGCTGGATCTCCCGGGACAGTTTTTCGGACAGTTTCTCCACAGCCGAGACGAGGGAGGAAGAAAGACTTTCCTCATATTGCCGGAGGAGTTGACTAGCCAATTCATCCACTGTTTGTTCCTCTCCATCTTTCCAGGTTATCACTGCCAATTAATTGGCGTATGACGATGGTGAGCTCCTTATAAACTTCTGCCACATGGGTCGTGTGCACTTGACTTCATCTGGATCTTTGGATAGTTGTTCATTGTTCAGGTCATCATAAATCACCTCCAGCACAGATAATTCACTCAGAAACTGGATACCCTTCTCCATGGTGGCCCACTTGCTTGGGCGACATATAACATCTTCCTTGAAGGGATACCTTTCCTTCACGCTTGACAAGAGTCGCCTCCAAAGGCTGAGGACTCGTGTCCCTTTTCCAATTGCTTTGTCAATGCCCCCTTCCCTAGAAAGGAATCCCAGCTGCTTGGCTTCCCTACCCTCTAATTCTAGGCTACTGGCCCCATTATCCCAGCATTGGAGCAGCCAGGTGACAATATGCTCACCTGGATGGCGGTTGAAATCTTTTTGTATATCTCGCAGCTCACTCAGGGATAAAGATCAGGTGGTCACTGCCTCGTTTATGAGTTCTTCCTCTTCTTCCATCCCAATCAGCGGCTGGCTCTCCTCCTGCTGTTCTCATGATGGCCCTTCTCCAGGGTCGTCTGTCTCGTACACTTCTTGTGTACAGGGGCGACTGATATCGGCACAGGCTGGTTCTTTGGTTCAGCCACAGGGTGTGTCACCGGGGTCTGAGTGGCCGCAGGGCCTGTTGCCGGCGTCTGAGTAGCTGCAGTGCATATTGCTGGGGTCGGAGTGGCCGCAGGGCGCGTTGCCCGGGTCTGAGTGGCCGCAGTGCATGTCGTTTTACTGTCAGAGCCAGAGACCTTCTCTTCCCTTTGAGGGTACTGAATGGTGTTGAACAGGGCTCGGTAGGCATGGGCCAGGCCCCAGCACGTTGCAGTGATCTGCATCTCTCTGGAGTTGCCAGGATGACAGCATTCTTTGTCCAAATATTCTACTAACTCTTCAGGATTCTGCACTTGCTCAGGGGTGAAGTTCCAAAACACTGGGGGTGCCCATTGGCCTAGGTACTTGCCCATCTTGTCCCACACACCCTGCCACTCATAACTATCCAGCCTTGGGGCAGATCTCTGGATGATATTCTTAAATTGCTTATTAACCTTAGACAAAACCAAAACAATATTCCAAAGAAGTACCAATAGAAGTATCTTAACTGCCCAAGGATGTTCAAAATACTGAAAAGTTACTGTAATGAAGGAGGAAACATCATAGAAGAAGGTAGTGACACTGCCATTCTGTATTTCCTCCGTAAAAAAACTCTCAGAAAAGTTACTGCAATTGCTAGTTGTCTCCACGAAATGGTCTCCGTGGTACAGTACTGGCTTCATTGCGAAGTTTACATACCACACCAACGTCAAGGTCAATGTTCTAAAAACAAACCTCACAAGCGAGACATCACTATTCACTGCAGACCACAGCAAACTGCAAAAAACAACACCAATCTTTAACATGTACAGCAAAAAAAGGAGCACGATGCAGGTTAGACAAATCAATATCGAGAACAGAGGAACCAACATTGTGACCCACAACTGCTAACAGATATAAGTTCCTTAATACAGTCTGGTTAATCTGTTATTATCTCAAACCCTTCGAGCCCCACGTTGGGCGCCAAAAAGGACTGTCGTGGTTTAACCTCACTCGGCAACTGAGCACCACGCAGCTGCTCGCTCACTCCCCCCCACACCCCGGTGGGATGGGGGGGAGAGAATTGGAAGAGTAGAAGTGAGAAAAACTCGTGAGTTGAGATAAAAACAGTTTAATAATTGAAATAGAATGATAACAATAATAATATGATAATAATAATAATACACAAAGCAAGTGATGCACAGTACAATTGCTCACCACCCGCTGACCGATGCCCAGACAGTCCCCGAGCGGCGGCCCCCCCAGCCAGCTTTCCCCCAGTTTATGTACTGAGCATGATGTCACATGGTATGGAATGTCCCTTTGGCCAGTTTGGCTGTGCCCCCTCCCAGCTTCTTGTGCACCTCCAGCCTTCTCAGTCGGTAGAGCATGGGAAGCTGAAAAGTCCTTGGCTAGTGTAAGCATTACCTAGCAACAACTAAAACATCGGTGCGTTATCAACATTGTTCTCATCCTAAATCCAAAACACAGCATTGTACCAGCTACTAGGAAGGAAATTAAGTCTATCCCTGCCATAACCAGGACAAGTATGTATATATATATAACATTATTGAGTGTGAGAGTCAAATTCATCCCTTGTATCCTTTCAACCTTTAGATACTTGACCTACTGCCACAATTAAGTCAGTAAGACCATTTGTATAATGTTTGCAAGTCTAAGCAAGTCTAGCCAGGTATAGATATCCAAACAAACCTGAACTGTAGCAGAATAATGAATATGCAGTGTGAACACTCTACTAATACAGGTTTTTTTTTAATACGGTCTTTTATTTTTCTACAGTACAAGGCCCTCACCATTAGATGGCAATTAATTTTCCCAGGTGAAGTCAACTTCACATACAAATATGCTTGTGTCTGTATGTACGTACATAAAATTTAAATATCCAGAGGAAGAACAGCTATTTAAACAAAGTTTCTTAGTTAGAAATTTCTGGACCACCTTTCAATGAAGTAAGTGCTATTATATCCATTTAAGTAAAAGTTCAGGTGAAATACAGGAATCCATTAAACACTAAAAACAGGAAAAATCGAAATTGCCTTATATAAATAGTATTGTGAGGCCATCTTCTTCCTTATTTATTATTTTTCAAAGTACATTTATCACAATGTGATGAACATTTGAAAACTCAACATCTTTCATGGAAATAACTATAGCTGTACAACCTCCCTACTGTCAAGCCTTTTTTAACATTCTGCACTTTGTTAATTCTTTCTGATTTAAAAAAAAAAAAATATTTGGTGTTATTATCGTCCAATTATCTTAAACACTCTTATTTCTTTTCTACTTGTAAATGTTAACAAATAAAATAATGAGAGAAGCAAACGTAACCAGCTAAGTTAAAATCACACTCAAGCAATTCTGTCCGAAATATTTTGACTGCAGATAACCTAAGAACTGAAACACGTAATTCAGTATAATGTATATTACTATAAATCTTAAAATAAAATGGTTTTGGTAATCTAATTCAATTTCATTCACATATGTGATTTCTACCTGAGATAGGAAGTCAGTTAGCAATTTACCTGATAAGTTTATATATTTGTAGATGTATTTGAACTTAATTTTCAGTGAAAACAAATTACTAACTGCCAGGAAATTGAATCAATGTATTCAGTAATCTTCTTTTTCCACTGTGGTCTTTCTTCAGATTACTTATACTGTTTAAATTAATTACTGGAATCTTGACAGTATTGCTTAAACAAAAAATCATGGAAATTTCAAAGTCCATTCTTAAGTGATTTCCTTATTAACTACCAGTAAATGATGATAGCAAGCAGAACACATGTGACAGAACAGGTGGTTGTGAGGAGAGAAAAAGAACCAACTAATCCTTATTACTGATAATTTTTTAGAAGCAGAACAAATTAGATTACCTCTATAGTTCCAGCTTTAGTTTGCAAGCTAGAAAAATAAATACAAAACATTAAATGAAACAAATAGGAGAATTACCTTCACAAAAAATAAATTTTCTACTCTCATATATTTTTCAAATTAGTCATATAAAGCTTACTGTATTCTATTTTAAAATATTCTGGATGGTAATGCCTTTGAAAATCTGAACAAATTTTTTCTTACAATATGGGAAAAAAATTAATTCCAAATCTCAAAAGGACCACCTTTGTATAGTTTTTCAAGTATTAATATTGTGAAGTTTGAACTGTCAGAAACAGAAAACATAAGTAAATATTGAATACTGAACAGGTTATTTCTTGAAATATTTTAGAAGCCATTCCACATGACTAACTTCATACAATGATAGGATAATTTTGAGCAGGGTTTATCTGGTTATTATAGAATAGTTGTGTAGAACTGTAGATGCTACCACCTTTGTTAATAAAACTAGTTCACAACTTCCATCAAAAACCAGAGAAAAATCTTTTAAGTAGAAAAGGTCCCCTGGCTGACCTTACACTTTGTTACGATAAAGAGGAGTCTTGCAAGCCATAGAAAAGTAGCCCTTTTAAAAGTTTTTACTTCCCTAGGAATAAAAAAAAAATTAAAATGATAGGAACAGATTTTGCCTCATCTGACTCAGCTTCACAGGCAATTCACAACCCACCAAGTTTACTAAAGTACATAATTAGTAGTTAGAGAAAACTTTTCTCTCTCACACTTCTTTTTCTATGTTAGAATTTGTGAACTATATTTTTCTTTGTTAAAATTATTTACAATTGTTTTGACTTTGGGTGAGCTGTGGCCTGTTTGTTCATCACTTGGCAAATACAATTATCATTTGTGTATTATTTTGCAAATACACAAGACAAGTAATTTCTGCAAAATTCAGTTCTGATATTGTTTTCTATTTAATTAATACAAGTTTCTAGATGGGATACTCGGTTTTTTATGTCTTCAGAAGAGCAATCTACCAATTAATTTTCCACTAATGGTTCCAGTACAATTAGCTTTGGGCACAATACATGGCAAGAAATATATGGAAACAGACACTGCATATTTAGAAAAAAAACAAAACTGCTTTTCTAGTCATTAAAAAAAAAAAAAATCAGAGAAGTGTTTCTAATTCATTTAATGATCACCTTTGTTCTGTTTCTCATGGAATATGATAGCAGATATACTGTCATGACATTTTAACATTTCTACCTGTCCTGCAGCATATTTTCCTACCTAAAGAGTGAATTTCACTGATTAACACTGTGTTCCTGTAAAAGAGATACCTTTTGCCTTCAGGACAAGTTGATTTATATTCCTCTAATACTATAAGAGAAAGACTGCTATGCATGAAGTGCATTGCATTATTTTGTTGAAATTCAATATAAAAATACAACATCACAGATGACTCAGAAAAGCATAAGTGAAATAGAAAAGATACTGCTTCCAAGTGGAAGACGAAGTAATAAAAGTTGGTGTCAAATTTCAATAAGTAATCATGCACTAGTAGAAATGATAGATTAATTATGATTTTGATCATTTTTCAAGTAATCTGGTAATCAGTCTTTATTTTCTAGGTATGTATGCTTCCTTCTCAAGTGAAAGATCAGGAATATACTGACAAATTTTTAAAAGTGTGATAGGTGATTTCTTTAGTGATTAGGAAAAAGAAAAAAAGAAAAAAAAAAAAAAAAGAAAAAAGAAAGAATGTGCACCTTAGCTGCCATAGTAATTTTCCACAGCTATGCCTGGAATCATTTAGACAAAATACAGATGGCTAGTAGGCTACCACATGCACTTATTGACTGTTTCATCTGAAATTAATGGTTATGAAGCATTACTGTTAATCAAGGGTTTATACAATCAGATCATTGTGTTCTTGTGACAACTGAACATTTGATTTATGCTGGCAGACTTTGAAAAGTGTTGTGAGACTATGCAGTGAACCCTATGGAGAAAGTGAGGGGGAAAGAAATGCATTTACCCATAAGCCAGCTACATTTTTCTTCTTAAAGGTCAATCAATGACAGCATGAACTTTTTCTTTTTCAATACTGAGAAGCAGCAATAAATTCCTTTCACCATACATGGTGGATCAGGTACACTGCTGGATGAGTTTTAATTCCAAAAATCATAATAAGTGACCTTTTTTTTTAAAATCACTATTGTTTATCTTGACAGAAAGATAGCTTATATGACAGTTTTCTTAATTTCTACAATACTGATATTTCTTGTCAAACTGTCAGTCAAAAAGAATTTATATTAAAATCCTTCATTCTTCAAAACTCTTCTGATATAGAAGTTCAAACATTGCCCATAGTGAGAGGAAGATCTATAAAGTCTAAGTCGTGCTATGTACTGTAAGATCAATTTTTAATCAAGATAGGTAAACATTTGAAGAAAAGTACCAAACCATCTTATGTTGTTTGCACATTTGGCCAAATCCTAGAGTGATTACAAACCTATAGGAGTAAAGGTTGAGTGAAAACTGAGTAAAGGTTGAGTGAAAACTGAGTAAGAACTTAAGGTTATGATTCATATAGACATATTTTATCATTGTTCTGGAATATCTTGAAGTACAACTGCTAAAATTGCCTCACATATTGACAGATGTGGTGGCAGAACTTACAGTGAGCTTCATCCTGATGTAAAGGATAATGAAACTCCAGAAGAGAAAACATGTTGGCAAAGAGACAAGGACTTTGCAGGTACATTGTAGCTATGGAGACTGCTTTAAATCTAAAGCTACTTTAATGCTTTTGGAAGAACTAAATTAAGAGCAATCCCTGTCCTAAGGGGTAGATTTCCTGTCTTTATGTGACATAGACTAGTTACTCAGGCAAAGTAATACGGATTTTTAATTACTGAAGCTAATTAGAGTTTCAATTTATTTACACCTGTCCTTAAAATTAAATTTATAATACCTAAATTTATTAATTTCATTGTCTTGTTCTGATTAATGAAAAAAGTGATAACATATAATTAGCATAAATGTTAAACCAGACAGTATTTTTGCTAAAGCTGGCATTGAATTTGGATGTTTATGTTAGTTTATTCTTGGTTCTGAAACTCTTTAGTTTTTAAAAAGACAACAATGGGGAAATGGGAATGTTGGAATATATACCATGTTAGAATATGGTAAAAAGAGTCTTAAATGTGGCACAGTGAATAACAAAAACAAGATGTTTTACTGATTAAACTGAATGAAAAAAATAAACCTTTACTATGGTGGGACAATAATAATAATACAAGACACTTTTGTGGGGCAATATTCTAGCTAATTATGCTGCCAGTTATAATTAGAAGAATTAACATGGCAGTTAAAAGTTCATGGCTGGTGCTCTCTGTCTGATTTACACAATGCCAGCCAGAAAATTGCCTTGTCAATTACAATTAAGGTGTTAACACAATGCTTTAAGGTCACAAACGTTTTAGCACAGTGGAGTAAAGTAGACACGTGGTTATAATGTTAAGACAATACTTACCGTTTAGATAAAGGTTATTTAAATGTTTAACTGCTTGTAAATTGATTTGAGTTTGTGACCAGAAAGGTATCTTGATTAAGTGACATTATGCATGTTATGATACGTATGTTAGTGAAAAGAGATATAGAAAGAATGACAGGTTGCTTCCATCTTCCTATTTCAACTAACTGAAATTGGCTGACGTCTCAACAGAGGACCCATGCTGGCATAGATGCTGGCATAGGTACCCTATATTATGACATACTTTGGGTGAAGGAAAATGGGAACTGAAGCACTCCTGTAACCTCTCTACTTATGTAAAATCACCATTTAGATTCCACACAGCTTTCTTCTCTCTTCCATCCCATTCACTTACAAACTTAACATGCACACACATAAATACAGGGAGTGAATGGTAACTACTTGACCCCTGCTGACGGAATATTAACCCATTCTCAATTTTGGGGCTTTGTATATAAGATGACCACCAATTTTTGGTCTATTTCAGGAGAAATAATAATCAAAAAAGCTTATATTTGAACTCACGATATATTTGTTATTTGTAGCCAATGTGTATCAAATGCATACCCCAAACAGTGCTTGAAAACCGGTGTATCATTTGGCAAGAGATAGGTAATAGTAGCCTACTAATCTGTCTTCTGATGAGTCTGTTTCTGTACTGATTTTGAGGTTTGGGTTTGTCTGGGTTTTTTCAGTGTATTTAAATACTTTATAGAAAAAGCCATAGTCAACTCCTTGATTATTTAAACTGTTACTAGACTATGTCAGCTATTATTTAAACTACTTAAACTAAGATTATTTCCTGGGAATCCTTCTCTAGAAAGTTTCAAGGACCCTGAAGACATCCTCACTCCAAGAGGTAAGGTATGGAATTCAGCTGGCTGAGACCAAGGTCAGCTCCTTCGCTAACAAGAGCTGTTGTGAAAGGAGCTGGAAGGGACGGCCAGCTCCTCCTTTCCTTCGGAGCTGCATTTAAACTGAGATTGTACTGCTGGCGCCTGCCTGTGCTACACTGCAGCTACAACTGTGCCTGATTTGCCTCCCTGACCCTGACTGTGACTCGCTGGTTTGGCTTCCTGGCTTGCCCTCCAACCTGCCCCTTCACTGCAGCCTTGCTAGGTGATCACTGGACTGTGTCTGATCTGATCCCAGTTTCTGGACCTGGTCCTGACCTGGACTTGCTGCTCTGCATCCCTGCTCCTTGTTGGTGCAGCCATTGCTGCATTGCTCCCTCCTGCCCTGCTACCACACTCAGCTCCCAGCTTCTTCTGTGGGGCAGCCACCCCTCACTGCCTTTGGCAATTTTGTCCTGTGCTCTCAGTCCTCTAAATAGATGCATCCATTTGTCAAACAGCTTTACATTATCAATAGTCTCCTGAGAAAATCTGTAGTTTGCACATATGCGTGAGAGGTTCATAACATAACATCTTTCATTTCTTATTGAGTAGGTAAGTGAATTCCCCTCCATTTGTAGGTGCTTATAATGCTATCATGCTGTTCTTGCTTATGCTCATGCCCTCTTCTCTGTCATCTCTCCTGTTCTTTCTGCCCCCTCAGGCTCCTGCTCCTCACATTTCTCTGCTCATACTGTTAAATTTCTGATTTATAGCTGTTTTTTTTTTTTACATGAAGTTATGAAGGGAATGAAGATTAGAGTTTCAGCTTCTGAGTGCCATAAAGGAACATAATTGTTTCTTGAATTTATCCCAAATAACCTTCAGCAAGTAATACACAACCTCCAATATACCTGAGTTGAAAAAAAGTGAAATCCATGTCTCTGTAAATTAATTTTCTCTAGTACTTGTGTGTGGAATCATAGAATCATAGAATAGTTTGGGTTGGAAGGGACCTCTAAAGGTCATCTAGTCCAACACCCCTGCCGTGGGCAGGGACATCTTCAACTAGATCAGGTTGCTCAGAGCCCCGGCCAACCTGACATTCAATGTTTCCAGGGATGGGGCATCCACCACCTCTCTGGGCAACCTGTGCCAGTGATTCACCACCCTCAACGTAAAAAATTTCTGCCTTCTATCTAGTCTAAATCTACCCCCCTTTAGTTTAAGGCCATTCCCCCTTGTCCTGTTGCAACAGGCCCTGCTCAAAAGTTTGCCGCCATCTTTGTCATAAGCCCCCTTGAAGTTCTGATAGGCTGCAATAAGGTCTCCCTGAAGCCTTCTCTTCTCTAGGCTGAACAACCCCAACTCTATCAGCCTTTCTTCAGAGGAGAGCTGTTCCATCCCCCTGATCATTTTTGTGGCCCTCTTCTGGACCAGCTCCAACAGGTCTGTGTCTTTCTTATGCTGAGGGCTCCAGAGCTGGACGCAGTGCTCCAGGTGGGGTCTCACCAGAGCAGAGTAGAGGTGCAGAATCACCTCCCTCGACCTGCTGGCCATGCTTCTTTTGATGCAGCCCAGGATACAGTCGGCCTTCTGGGCTGCGAGCGCACATTGCTGGCTCATGTCCAGCTTTTCATCGACCAGTACCCCCAAGTCCTTCTTGGCAGGGCTGCTCTCAACCCCTTCATCCCCCAGCCTGTATTGATACTGGGGGTTGCCCCGACCCAGGTGCAGGACTTTGCACTTGGCCTTGTTGAACCTCATGAGGTTCACACGGGCCCACTTCTCGACCTTGTCCAGGTCCCTTTGGATGGTGTCCAGGTCCCTCTGGATGGCATCCCATCCCTCTGGCCTGTCGACCACACCACTCATCTTGGTGTCATCTGAAAACTTGCTGAGGGTGCACTCAATCCCACTGTCTGTGTCATTGATGAAGACACTAAACAGTACTGGTCCCAACATGGACCCCTGTGGGACACCACTTGTCACCAGTCTCCATCTGGACATTGAGCTGTTGACCACCACCCTCTGGATGCAACCACCTAACCAATTTCTCACCCACCAGACAGTCCACACATCAAATCCATACCTCTCCATTTTAGATAGAAGGATGTTGTGGGGGACCATGTCAAAGGTCTTACAGAGGTCCAGAGAGACGACATCTGTAGCCCTTCCTGTGTCTACTGATGTAGTCACTCCATCCTAGAAGGCTACTAGGTTAGTCAGGCAGGACTTGCCCTTGGTGAAGCCATGCTGGCTGTCTCGAATCACCTCCCTCTGTCCTCCACGTGCCTTAGCATAGCTTCCAGGAGGATCTGTTCCATGATCTTCCCAGGCACAGAGGTGAGACTGACTGGCCTGTAGTTCCCCAGGTCTTCCTTTTTGCCCTTTTTAAAAATAGGGGTTATGTTTCCCCTTTAGACTTAGGAGCTTCTTAATTGATCTTAGGATACAGAAAGAAAAATTGGAGGTGCCTTCCTTGCTTTTGGTACACTTGTTTGAGTTTCCTGTACTTCAATCAAGCAGGACTGATATGACTGAAGAAGGGATTTGTGAAAAAATACTGAATGAAAACAAACTCATAATAATTTAGTAAGAGAAAAGAGGAACCTCTCTGCTCAGTCACCTGTTCAACTTTTTTGAAAACCTAGTCCAAAAGACCGTCAGAACTGGGGCTTCAAGACTGGTGTATTTAATAATGCAATGTATGTATGTTTCATAATGTTTGGGTTATTTTTCCCACCAGCAATAGGAAGCTTATATGATGCAGCTAGTTAATATCCAGTTTTACGCAGTCATATCTGAAAGCAGAGAACCTTTGCCCTCAGATCACAGAATTTCTGCTTATAAAAGAACAAAGTAAAAGACCAAGGCTTGCAAGTGTCTGTAATACAGCAAACTCAAGAATACGTGGGTGTTTCTACTAGATGCTTTGAGTACTGTGGTTCTTTTGTTCACTTAAGGACAGTAAAGCTTATTATTGTCCTCTTAAGTTCAATCAAAATGTTTCAAAGGTGATAATTCAGTGGGTGTGAGGCAAAAGGACCTTGTCTGAACACCTATTTATTATGCAGAGAGCAGAACTGTGGTGTTATGACTGTTTCATCTGATCAGCTGTATCTTCTAATGAAAACTTGAAGATAAACCCCAAAAATAGCTTAGCAAAGGGGAACTGTGAATCCTTACTTTTACATGTCTGGTTCTTAAAGTAAAGTACTGTGTTAAGTTTCCGTACCCAATTCATGAGGAGATTTAGGTGCTTCAAAATTAGGTTCAAAAGAGCCAACATCTGAGCCACCTTCAAACAATGCATATACTGGGGCGTTGCCCAAAAGTAACCAACAAGGACAAGAATAATGAAGCAAAATGAATTGAAATGTAAACTTTAATCACTTCAAGAACTGTTTTGGTGAGGGTTTTTTTTCTTCTTTTCTTTTTTTTTTTTTTTTTTAGCTAGAGTTGATTCTGAATCTGAAGTCTCTGCTCAGCCCGAGATGGAATTGAACCAAATATATATTTTCAGCTACCACTTCAGAAGAGAAATATAACTAAAAATTTGTAAAGTTGTATATTTAATAATGTCAGCCCTAAAAACTCTCTCTGGATATAAATGGACATTTCAGGATTCTTCTTGGTTTTCTTAGTACATTAGTTTTCCATCCCTCATAAGAGGAATAATTAATCTCTACCACTTTGCCTTTCATTGCTTACTCTTTCAGATTGTTAGGATTAAGAAGGCAAGAAATGTAGGGAAGAAGAATAAAACAACTGTGTCAAAGTATGATGGGATACCAAGGAATTCCATACTGGGGCCAGAGGTGAATCTTTTCTTCAGATTTTGAAAGGTTTTAAAGTTTTGCTTGACTAATTGCAACTGGAGCGATCAATTTCTCTTCTGTCCTGTCAGATTCCTAACCCACTTAAAATCTATATTTTTTTAAAAGGTATATAAATCAATTGCTGCTAAAGTATAATTTAACTTTACATCATTACCTCTATTTTATTTTCTGAAATTTAAAGTGAAATCTGTAGTTTATATATAAAATAAATTGAAAACACAATTTTCCTTGTTTCTATATTATGGCAGCTATGTAACAGCTTCTCTAATTTCACCGTGTAACATTCAAGAATCACTTTTTATGTCAGAAAATTAATTTGCTAAAACTTGTCAGAGAGAAAAATAAGAGATAATGCTGTATGTTACTGAAAGTCTCTGGAGCAAGAGAGAAATAAAATCTTTATAAAAGTATCTTAATCTTTCCCTAGTATTTACTTTAAATGATTCAGTCTATCTACAAATTCTCATAATGTGCACTGAGATTAAAATTACACTAAGATAGAAGCAAAACACAAAAGCAGAATTTTCTTCTACATTTATAACTGGGGTTAAGTGAAGAAATAAACAGTTACTCAGCTGAGAGGTTGAGCAACCTCATTCAGCATGTGGTTGATCAGTTTACTTTGAAGGTGGGAGGCTATTTTTCTTATTTTATAATCTCTTTATACTTTATTTTTTTCCACTTATTAGAAAAAAAGTGTTTCTCAGTATCATTTCAATATCAATTAAAAAGAAGCATGTCTTCATTATCTAGTCATTGGTGTTAATTGTGCCATTAGTTAAAACATATTTTAGTTGTTTCACTTTTTTCCTTTTCTTTTTTTCCTCTAAAGAAATGATCAGAAGAGTAAGACATGAGAATTTCCATATAATTCAATGTCTACATTCCAAGATCTGTACCTATTCCTACATTACTATTCCTTTATTTTAAATGTTGTGAGAATGTTGTCCCTGGTTAAAAGAATGATGAATATTTTTTAATTATAATATAACATAAAATAAGATTCTCATGTATTATATGACACTAACAATATAATGAAAAATCTAAGAATATGACTGTAAAGCTTGCAGAATTATAACTAATTAAAGAAACTGATTAAACTACTATGCAGGATGAATAAAAAAATGTAGTTAAAATGACTACATGAGATTAATTCAAAGAAATAAGCATATAAGATTTTTGACAAGCTCCTTAAGAATACAGACTGAAATGGAATTATTGGCAATTATGTTTTATTAGGTTTTTTTGTATATATGAAAATATCAATCTGCCTTTTTCATTTACTGGTATTGTTGCGTGACATGGAAGAATTCAAGAAACAAATTAACATTCTAAATATTATATTAAATAATGTAATAGAGAAAGTTTCCAAAGATATTTTGTTATATTCTGCTACTAAAAGATTTAGAGTCTTTAAGCAATTTTACACATTCAAATTCTAGTCCTACAATTACTTGCATGTGTACAGCTTTACATATTGTGCACTTCAACCATAGGCTTCTGAGGTCAATAAAAGAGATTTGAAGTTATAAGCCCACACCGTGCACAGGTGACAATTTATTTCACATAAGCACATGAAAGATAGAAAGGAAGAATAAGCTTTCCGATACAGTTAGGTGTTAAATTTTAAATTTTAATTTATCATTATTGTACATGAGGAAGTGATGCAGCCACTAGAACTTTGATCTTAATATTACTTTACAAGATAGGAAGCAAACCTTTTATTTGTATTTTTAATACGAACATTACATACTCAGCAACACTTCTGATGAATGATCTACTCTCAATTTATATTTGTAATAGTACAATTACTGATGCAGGTAACTACAGTAAGTATAGGTAACTGCCTGAGGTAGCTCTAAAAATCATTTAAAAATAAAATAAAATAATGCTTCCAATAAATTAAATCTATTGAATAATTAGAAACTAAAAAGTCATTTAAAGGAGATATCAAAATAGATCATTAGCATAAAAAACTATAAAAAGCAACACAAATCACATTCTTTAGCAGACATTGCAGACACCAGGTATGTTTCATATTAAATAAATTTCTCTAAAATAAAAAATGTTTTAAAGTAGTGTTATTAATGTTCTTTATTCTTTGCATGTATGTGTAACTCTGTAATAGTTTCAGCCTACTATGTCCTCTTTACCTGGATTTCTAAATCAATAATTTTTCTCAAATGTCTCAGCAACTTGAAAAATATCACTATTACTGAAATATTTTTTCTGGAAGAAGCTAACCTAAAACAAATCTCTACCATATCTTTAGTTTTTGCTCTCTTTTCTGTCAGAAGACAAGCTGCAGGAATGAGGTTGCCACCGTAAGTGTCACATAAACATTCTCCCATAGATTATTGAGATAAAAACAAATATATGATGTGATGAGAAAAGACAAGATGATATGGTACAAGAGCAAAAAAGCACGTAGAATTCACCTTTTTGTACCTGTAGCTCAGTAGTCTGTAGAAGGTATATAATGCTGAGAATATAGTATCCGTCTTCAATCTTTCCTACTTCCGTTGTAATTCTTTCATTATCAATAAAATAAAGCTGGAGGTTTCTAGAAAATTCAAACTCCATAGCAGATCAATAGTACAGATAATGGTGCCACATTGCCTGATCCTTGTGCACACTTGATTGCTTTAGTTGGTCAGTTTCTTCTGCTTTTTGAATATTAAATTTAGAATAAGATCTTGAGCAGCAAATATGCAAATGTACTCATCTCTTTTTCCTTTTTCAAGGTCAGGCTGGGAGCATTAGTCATAGTTGCCTGCCTGACAGCTAAACTAGGATAAAGAGAAAACTTCAGTTTTCTACTCATAGTCTTTCCATAAGTGCATATTCTCCTGAAAGATGTAAAATAACAGGTTATGTCAAAGTATCTTCCTGAAAAAAACTGTTCACAGAGTAAAACCTGTAATGAAGATACTAATTTTATGCATGTAAAAGCGTTGTGGTTTAACCCCAGCCAGCAACTAAGCACCACACAGCCACTTGCTCACTCCCCCACAGTGGGATGGGGGAAAGAATCAGAAGAGTAAAAGTGAGAAAACTCGTGGGTTGAGATAAAGACAGTTTATCAGGTAAAGCAAAAGCTGTGTGTGCAAGCAAAGCAAACCAAGGAATTCATTCACTACTTCCTATCATCAGGCAGGTGTTCAGCCATCTCCAGGAAAGCAGGGCTCCATGATGTGTAATGGTTACTTGGGAAGACAAACGCCATCACTCCAAACATCTCTCCCTTCCTTCTTTTTCCCCCAGCTTTATATGCTGAGCATGATGTCATATGGTATGGAATATCCTTTTGATCAGTTGGGGTCAGCTGTCCCAGCTGTGTCCCCTCCCATCTTCTTGTGCACCCCCAGACTACTCGCTGGTGGGGTAGTGTGAGGAGCAGAAAAGGCCTTGACTCTGTGTAAGCACTGCTCAGCAATAACGAAAACATCCCTGTATTATCAACACTGTTTCCAGCACAAATGCAAAACACAGCTCCATAGTAGCTACTATGAAGAACAATAACTCTACTGCAGCCAAAACCAGTACAAAAAGGTAAGTGTTAACTCAAATTACTTATTAAATGGAAACAATTGTTCCAGCTTCACATATCTAAAATATGGGTATTTAACTGTTATTTTTTCTGCTTCAAGCTGAAAAAATTTCATCTGCAGAAATGTACTCCAACCAGATAACTGCAGTCTTATTAGTGCTCACTTCTTTCCTTAAGCTATGTATGGTCCAGACTATACTGTTTTAACTCCACAGTCGATGTATTTCAGTAGGATCATTGCTTTCAGTACACTTTCACTCATACAAACACTGCCAGCTCATATAAGAATTTCATAGTCAAATTCAGTGGCATGAATCCCTTCTTCATCTTTTCTTGGTTTCAAGTCTGAATAGCAAATTTAATAGAAAAGGTAAAATATACCAGTACTCTAAACCAAATCTTATTTTGCTTATTCATGATATAAACTACAGACCATTGTCCAAATTATTCCTGTGAGTTTACCATAAGTAGGAATTATTTTATAGTAAAATAAATAAATTTGGCTCTAGACAAAGTATTATTCAATAAGAAGGTAATAACTATGGATATTTAGTAGTAAAAATGTTATGTTCAGTTGTCACTGTATTCTTTTTGTTTCATTTTTCTAAATGAAAAAAAATGTGTTTTTTTTTGTTTGTGTGGGTGTTTTGTTTTCCTACAGAGAATAACAGTAGGTGGAATTTCAACTGTTACCATTGCAAATTATGATAATATTGAAGAAATAATAAGCCAGCTGTTTCAGGCCAGTATTACAGGTACATCACTTGTGAACTTACTGGTTGGATTTACAGTATGTACGCAGATTAACTCTGCATCACATGTCTAGTAGATTATTTTATGTTTGAACATTAAACTCAATTCTAGAGTAATTTGACATGCTTAGTCTCCTTGAGCTGTTTTGGGAAGAGCTCCTATTAATTATTAGAATGAGATTTAAAAGTCTAGAGATTCATTTGTATTACCTCGCTTATTTCCAAACAAGGTATCATTTAGGTGAATGCTCAATAAGGAATTAGTACTATGAAGCTTAAAACTGGTGTGTTGGGAGGTAAAGACCTTAATATAAGAAAGAGTTAAGACTGTAGTGTGTATGACATAAGTTATGTAATATTTATAGTAATGTTGTTTTACACCTGTGGAAAAAAGGAGTGAGAGACGTGAATTAGAAATGTCTTGATTTTGTGCATACTGTCTTGGGTTTGAGTTAGGTATAGTTCTCATGACTAACTGTAGTTCACATTAGCTTTTTTTTAATGGAGGGTAAGATTTAAATAAGAATGGATAGTGATAGATACGTAGGAAGGAGAAGTTGCTGACAAGAATATTTTGTCTAAATGTAAAATGAATTCTCATGCCACTCTGCAAAAATTTCTTTTTTTGGAGGTTTTTGTTTTGGGGTTCTATGGTGATAGACATTGATGTTGAGGACTTTTAAACAAGATAAGGTGGGAAAATAAAGTAAAACTGCAAGAGAAATATATGAGCACAAAAGAAATGTTGCATAGTGCTACTGAAATTAAGTTAAAACTTTCTGTCAGTTTTTAGCCTATCTAGCCTAGGCATAAAAAGATTCAGCATAGATAGGCAATAGGTAGATGTGTACAAATAAGTTATTACTGTCAGAGCTTCATATTTACAGTATTAATATGACAACAACAATAACAGCAATGTACCTTAAAAATACATTGGGAGAAACCAAACAGAAACTCTGCTGAAAATTCAAGTTGCCAAAACTCCCGATTCTCTGTGAAATTTCACACTAATTTTCTGCAGAGATTTGGAAAAGGTAGAAACATAGATTTCACATGAAGCTTCTACTATAAGTGTATGACACTATTTTCAAAAGCCAAACAAATTTTTTTGAGAACATGACCGTATTTAGATTTATTTGAAATTTATATGTTATGTTTAGATTCAAACAAGCTTAAACCTCACTTAGAGGTATGAAATCATGCAGATAAAATTAAGGAGAAGTTGTTTCCCAAAATACACTGGTTATTTGATTTCATTGAACTTTGGATAAGGTCTCACCATAGCCCTGATCAGTATTTGTAGCTAAGTGTTTAACAATACCTAAGAGGTGGCTATATATCACACAAGGAGCAATAGTACTGGAACTAATAGAATCAATCACCAGAAGCTCCATCCAGGAGATATTTTGAGGCAGTTTTGAGACATTTTGTGAATCTGAATACTCCTCAGGAAGTATATTGGCCCCAATAGAATCAGTAGGGTAAAGTCAGATAGAGCTGAATGTCATCAAAATAATAGTGATGAATTAGCCTATTCCATTGGAAGATTGAAGCCAATGATAGATGGATGATAGGAATCAGTTTTGTGAGCAGGCAATCTCTCATGGAAAGCAGATTTCTAAGACAGATAGACTATAATTTTTAGGTAATTTGAGGCCTAAAGTCTTTCATATATTCACTAAACCCTGAACTAAGAAAAGCTTACATGAATAAACCTAAAGAAGAAAATATTATGTGTATGGTTAAAAATACAGTTTTTAAAAGGTTATGAATATATAATTACCTAGAAAATTCACTGAAAAATTAATAATGTTTACACATTTATAACCCACCATAAAGTATGTGCTATTTCTTCTTGGTGAATAGAACTTAACCCTCTTGGCTAAAGAGGGTGCATATATGTAAATCCTATCTTGCACAAGCAGCGACCCGTGAATAGATATTTATATGAGAGGAAACTTTCACCTCTTTCTTTTTGACAACACGGCATACTGGCAACTATATTTAAATGCTGTACTGCATATTATCCCAAAGGGCTGTTATTAAAACTCTCTGCAAGATATGATAAAATGAATAGAAAAAAACTGCCTCACATATTGCATGAAAGTATATCTAATTCTAACCATACACGGAATCTGTTTGCTATTAGCATTTTACATACAGTATTATTGAGAGAGTTTCACCTCTTAAAAATAACTTACATGCTTACAACATATCTTTATATTTATCATAAAGTAATTAAAACCACTAAAAAATCTTTTCTTATGCAATTACAGGTTATTTAAGTGTAATGAGATGATTTCTGGGTTTTATAGCAATATTTATTAAAATATATCTAAAGTTACAAAAATAAGCAGCTTATGCATTCAGTGCATTTAGACAGTGACAAATTGAATTCAACTGTCTATCAGTACATAACAGGGATATATGTGACTATTTGCCCTATTATAATTACTGTCAACTATCAAAACATGACTGTGACAATTCTACATGAATGCATAATGTAGGGACACTGAAAAAATATTTTTTTTTTCAGTACTCCATGATATGAACTAGGACTCAGCTTCTGGGAACGTCTGTACAATACCATACAGTCAGCTACACAATCTCTCAACAAGCTGATTTGTGTTTCAGAATTACTTTAGCCACAATGATGCATGGTATGGTATAGGGTTACATTATAGGTTCAGTGTGGTGAAAAAGATTATGAGCATAGTCATTCCATATGTGGTATGAAGATGATGTATGTAAGGAAGAGGTTTTGTAAGCTGAACACAAGAATCTGAGAAGACCAAAGGAATCAGCTTGCTTTGGCTTTCTTTTTTTTTAATATATATACACACACACACACACAGAGATATCATTCCCTTCGTCTGTGAGCCATCCCTCTAAAACGTTCGGTGAGTTCATTTAGTCCATGACTTCGGGCTCCATCTGTCATAAAAACCTGTCAGGGCAGGAAAAATGGAGATGGTATGTGGTGTTGGATTGTTTCAGGTTGAAGTCAGTTCTGGTACCATCATCACTGTGCTTTGCTTGGTTTCACTGAAGTTATTCTTCATTAGTCTGGCTGATTCTTATTGTAATATCATTAGTATGGCATATAATATTATTAGTATTATTAGTGTATCTGTGTATTATTAGTATAACTGTTATAACTATAATTAGTACTTAACATCACATGATTCAGATCATTGGCTATTCTCACCCAAAATCAAATCCCCTTGAGGTACACATTGGACTTCCCCATCCTTCCGCATTATCCACCAAGTGCACCCAGGTCCTTGAGCAAAAGCAGTCCCATGGATGGGTTTGCCTTTCCCAAGGCAGGAATAACCCAGACTGTCTTCCCCAGCATATTTTTTATGTGCACTACAGGGACTTTATTCCCATCTACAGTACGTAAAAGTTCTGACTGGGCAGGGCCTGCTCGATTGGCAGATCCCCTCGTGTTGACTAACCAGGTGGCCTTTGCTAAATGCGTATCCCAATGTCTGAATGTCCCGCCACCCATTGCTCTCAGCGTAGTCTTTAACAGTCCATTGTATCGTTCAATTTTCCCAGAGGCTGGTGCGTGATAGGGGATGTGATACACCCACTCAATGCCATGCTCTTTGGCCCAGGTGTCTATGAGGTTGTTTCGGAAATGAGTCCCATTGTCTGACTCAGTTCTTTCTGGGGTGCCATGTCGCCATAGGACTTGCTTTTCAAGGCCCAGGAGAGTGTTCTGGGCAGTGGCATGGGGCACGGGATATGTTTCCAGCCATCCGGTGGTTGCCTCCACCATTGTAAGCACGTGGCGCTTGCCTTGGCGGGTTTGTGGGAGTGTGATATAATCAATCTGCCAGGCCTCCCCATATTTATCTTTCAGCCATCGTCCTCCATACCAAAGAGGCTTTAACCGCTTGGCTTGCTTGATTGCAGCGCATGTTTCACATTCATGGATAGCCTGCACAATAGTGTCCATGGTCAAGTCCACCCCTCGATCACGAGCCCGTCTGTATGTTGCATCTCTTCCTTGGTGGCCTGAGGTGCCATGGGCCCACTGAGCTATAAAAAATTCACCCTTATGTTGCCAGTCCAGATCCACCTGAGCCACTTCAATCTTAGCAGCCTGATCCGCCTGCTGGTTGTTTTGATGTTCTTCAGTGGCCCGACTCTTGGGTACGTGAGCATCTGCGTGACAGACTTTTACAACCAGGTTCTCCACCCAGGCAGCAATATCTTGCCACAATGTGGCAGCCCAGGTGGGTTTGCCTCTGCGCTGCCAGTTGCTCTGCTTCCATTGCTGCAACCACCCCCACAGGGCATTTGCCACCATCCATGAGTCAGTACAGAGACAGAGCACTGGCCACTTTTCTCGGTCAGCAATGTCTAAAGCCAGCTGGATGGCCTTTACTTCTGCAAATTGGCTCGATTCACCTTCTCCTTCAGTAGTTTCTACAACGTGTCGCATGGGACTCCACACAGCAGCTTTCCACCTCCGATGCTTTCCCACAAGACGACAGGACCCATCAGTGAACAGAGCATATTGCTTCTCATTTTCTGGTAGTTCATTATACATTGGGGCCTCCTCAGCACGTGTCATCTCCTCCTCTGGCGATATTCCAAAATCTTTGCCCTCTGGCCAGTCCATGGTCACTTCCAGGATTCCTGGGCGACTGGGGTTTCCTAGTCAAGCCTGGTGTGTGATCAGTGCGACCCACTTACTCCATGTAGCATCAGTTGCATGATGTGTACAGGGGACCCTCCCTCTGAACATCCAGCCCAGCACCGGCAGTCGGGGTGCCAGGAGGAGCTGTGCTTCAGTGACGATCACTTCCAAAGTGTCTCGAACCCCTTCATATGCTGCCAATATCTCTTTTTCAGTTGGAGTATAGTGGGCCTCAGATCCTCTGTATCCCCGACTCCAAAACCCATGGGGTTGACCTCGAGTCTCCCCTGGTGCTTTCTGCCAGAGGCTCCAGGTAGGGCCGTTCTCCCCAGCTGCGGTGTAGAGCACATTTTTTACATCTTGTCCTGCCCGGACTGGCCCCAGGGCTACCGCATGAACTATCTCCTCTTTAATTTGCTCAAAAGCTTGTCGTTGCTCAGGGCCCCATTTGAAATCGTTCTTCTTCCGGGTCACTTGATAGAGAGGGTTTACAATCAGACTGTAATTTGGAATGTGCATTCTCCAAAAACCCACGACGCCTAAGAAAGCTTGTGTTTCCTTTTTGCTAGTTGGTGGAGACATGGCTGTTATTTTGTTGATCACACCCGTTGGGATCTGACGACGTCCATCTTGCCATTTTATTCCTAAAAACTGGATCTCCTGTGCAGGTCCCTTGACTTTACTTTGTTTTAAGGCAAAACCGGCCTTCAGCAGGATTTGGACTATTTCCTTCCCTTTCTCAAAAAGAACTTCTACTGTGTTGCCACACACGATGATGTCATCAATGTATTGCAGGTGTTCTGGAGCTCCACCCTGCTCCAGTGCAGTCTGGATCAGTCCATGGCAAATGGTGGGGCTGTGTTTCCACCCCTGGGGCAGTCGGTTCCAGGTGTACTGAACGCCCCTCCAAGTGAAAGCAAACTGTGGCCTGCACTCCGCTGCCAAAGGGATTGAGAAAAAGGCATTAGCAATATCAACTGTGGCATACCACTTGGCTGCCTTTGATTCCAATTCATATTGAAGTTCTAGCATGTCTGGCAGAGCAGCACTCAGCGGTGGCGTGACTTCATTTAGGCCACGATAGTCTACTGTTAGTCTCCACTCTCCATTAGACTTCCGCACTGGCCATATGGGACTGTTGAAGGGTGAGCGAGTCTTGCTGACCACTCCTTGGCTTTCCAGTCGACAAATCAGCTTATGGATGGGAATCAGAGAGTCTTGGTTGGTGTGATATTGCTGCTGGTGCACCGTGGTGGTAGCGATTGGCACCTGTTGGTCTTCGACCTTCAGCAGCCCCACAACAGAGGGGTCCTCCGAGAGACCAGGCAAGGTGGACAGCTGTTTAATTATTTCCTCCATCTCCAAGGCAGCTATACCAAAAGCCCACCGGTACCCTTTTGGGTCCTTGAAATACCCTCTCCTGAGGTAGTCTATGCCAAGGATGCACGGAGCCTCTGGGCCAGTCACAATGGGGGGCTTCTGCCACCCATTCCCAGTTAGACTCACTTTGGCTTCCAATACAGTTAGCTGTTGGGATCCCCCCATCACCCCAGAAATACAGATGGGTTCTGCCCCTGTATAGCTTGATGGCATTAGGGTACACTGTGCACCGGTGTCTACTAGAGCCTTATACTCCTGTGGGTCTGATGTGCCAGGCCACTGAATCCACACAGTCCAGTAAACCCGGTTGTCCCTTTCCTCCCCCTGGCTGGAGGCACGGCCCCTCTAATCCTCATCACAGTACTCATTTCTCATTTCTTGTACGTACGAGTCAGAAGTTTCTTCATTAAGATCAGGAGTAAGATCAGCCCTTCTACTCTGTCTGGGGAACTGCCCGCTGGAAACTGGAGCAGCAATTTTCCTGGAAGAACCTCTTTCTGTGATTGTTTTCCCTTGCAATTCGCGTACCCGTGCCCCTCAGGGCTGAGGTAGGTTTTCCATCCCACTTCCTCATGTCCTCTCCGTGGTCACGCAGGTAAAACCATAGGGTGCCCCGTGGTGTGTACCCCTTATACTCTCTCTCTTGAGCAAAAGAACGCTGACTCCTAATAGCCGAGATACTGGTCCGTACAGGTGAGGAGTGGGACCTATCCTCTCTGAGTTGCTGGATCTCCCGGGACAGTTTTTCGGACAGTTTCTCCACAGCCGAGACGAGGGAGGAAGAAAGACTTTCCTCATATTGCCGGAGGAGTTGACTAGCCAATTCATCCACTGTTTGTTCCTCTCCATCTTTCCAGGTTATCACTGCCAATTAATTGGCGTATGACAATGGTGAGCTCCTCAGAAACTTCTGCCACATGGGTCGTGTGCACTTGACTTCATCTGGATCTTTGGATAGTTGTTCATTGTTCAGGTCATCATAAATCACCTCCAGCACAGATAATTCTCTCAGGAACTGGATACCCTTCTCCATGGTGGCCCACTTGCTTGGGCAACATATGACATCTTCCTTGAAGGGATACCTTTCCTTCACGCTTGACAACAGTCGCCTCCAAAGGCTGAGGACTCGTGTCCCTTTTCCAATTGCTTTATCAATGCCCCCTTCCCTAGAAAGGGATCCCAGCTGCTTGGCTTCCCTACCCTCTAATTCCAGGCTACTGGCCCCATTATCCCAGCATCGGAGCAGCCAGGTGACAATATGCTCACCTGGATGGCGGTTGAAATCTTTTCGTATATCTCGCAGCTCACTCAGGGATAGAGATCAGGTGGTCACTGCCTCGTTTATGAGTTCTTCCTCTTCTTCCTCCCTGGTCAGCGGCCGGCTCTCCTCCTGCTGTTCTCATGATGGCCCTTCTCCAGGGTAATCTGTCTCGTACAGTTCTTCCTCCAGTTCCCTTTTAGAAGAAGCTTCTTCCTCCCTTACTAAACGAGCCGACTTCCGCTTCCAAAATTTCTTCTTGTGTACAGGGGCGACTGATACTGGCACAGGCTGGTTCTTTGGTTCAGCTACAGGGCCTGTCGTTGGGGTTTGAGTTGCCACAGTGCCTGTCACCAGAGTCTGAGTGGCCGCAGGGCCTGTCGCCAGGGTCTGAGTGGCCGCAGGGCCTGTTGCCGGCGTCTGAGTAGCTGCAGTGCATATTGCTGGGGTCGGAGTGGCCGCAGGGTGCGTTGCCCGGGTCTGAGTGGCCGCAGTGCATGTCGTTTTACTGTCAGAGCCAGAGACCTTCTCTTCCCTTTGAGGGCACTGAATGGTGTTGAACAGGGCTCGGTAGGCATGGGCCAGGCCCCAGCACGTTGCAGTGATCTGCATCTCTCTGGAGTTGCCAGGGTGACAGCATTCTTTGTCCAAATATTCTACTAACTCTTCAGGATTCTGCACTTGCTCAGGGGTGAAGTTCCAAAACACTGGGGGTGCCCATTGGCCTAGGTACTTGCCCATCTTGTCCCACACACCCTGCCACTCATAACTATCCAGCCTTGGGGCAGATCTCTGGATGATATTCTTAAATTGCTTATTAACCTTAGACAAAACCAAAACAATATTCCAAAGAAGTACCAATAGAAGTATCTTAACTGCCCAAGGATGTTCAAAATACTGAAAAGTTACTGTAATGAAGGAAGAAACATCATAGAAGAAGGTAGTGACACTGCCATTCTGTATTCCCTCCGTAAAAAAACTCTCAGAGAAGTCACTGCAATTGCTAGTTGTCTCCACGAAATGGTCTCCGTGGTACAGTACTGGCTTCATTGCGAAGTTTACATACCACACCAACGTCAAGGTCAATGTTCTAAAAACAAACCTCACAAGCGAGACATCACTATTCACTGCAGACCACAGCAAACTGCAAAAAACAACACCAATCTTTAACATGTACAGCAAAAAAAGGAGCACGATGCAGGTTATACAAATCAATATCAAGAACAGAGGAACCAACATTGTGACCCACAACTACTAATAGATACAAGTTCCTTAATACACTCCGGTTAATCTGTTATTATCTCAAACCCTTCATGCCCCACGTTGGGCGCCAAAAAGGACTGTCGTGGTTTAACCTCACTTGGCAACTGAGCACCACGCAGCCGCTCGCTCACTCCCCCCCACACCCCGGTGTGATGGGGGAGAGAATTGGAAGAGCACAAGTGAGAAAAACTCGTGGGTTGAGATAAAAACAGTTTAATAATTGAAATAAAATAATGATAACAATAATAATATGATAATAATAATAATACACAAAGCAAGTGATGCACAGTACAATTGCTCACCACCCGCCCACCGATGCCCAGACAGTCCCCGAGCAGCGGCCCCCCCAGCCAGCTTTCCCCAGTTTATGTACTGAGCATGACGTCACATGGTATGGAATGTCCCTTTGGCCAGTTTGGCTGTGCCCCCTCCCAGCTTCTTGTGCACCTCCAGCCTTCTCAGTCGGTAGAACATGGGAAGCTGAAAAGTCCTTGGCTAGTGTAAGCATTACCTAGCAACAACTAAAACATCGGTGCGTTATCAACTTTGTTCTCATCCTAAATCCAAAACACTGTACCAGCTACTAGGAAGGAAATTAACTCTATCCCTGCCAAAACCAGGACATTACTTATTTGGCAAACTTGGAGAAATGTGACGAAAGTCTTACTACTTGTTGGAAAAACCTAAGCATTTAAAGAGAGAGATTCTTCCTCTGTGAAGTCATGTTGAACTGGTTGCTGTCTGCTGTACAGCATATGTGCATGTGTGTGGGCCAACTTTGACTTCCTCTGCCAAAGAGGAGACTTTATTCCATGAATAGCCATTGTCACACATTGATAAATATTATTGGTGAATATCAAGAATTAGAAGTATGTATTTCTAGAACCAGAAGCTCAGTCTGGAAAGGGTAACATATCCTTTTTTTTTTTTTTTTGTTAATTTTAGCACATTTATTTAATTCCAAAGAGTATAGTTTAGTTTCATTTTTTTGCCAAAAATAGAACCAAAGTTCTATTAAACAAAACAGAACTAAGATAACAGTCTTCAGATAAACAATTGTCATGGTTTAACCTCAGCACTGTACCAGCTACTAGGAAGAAAATTAACTCTATACCAACCAAAACCAGGACAAAAATTGAACTGCTAAAGTATATCTGCAATGATTTCAAAAGTCTCTCTTTTCATAAGTGTTTGATTATGGGAGCACCGTGACTATACAAATTCAGACTAGATATTTTCAGCCTTTGAAATAATGGCCCTAATTTATTTATTTTTTTATACTTGTTAAGGTAGGGACAAGAAGTTAATATGTTCTGTTCACCCTATAATGATAGAGTGATCTGATGTACCCATCTGGAAAACACAGATGATTAACTGATTCAAAAAATCTCTATAACTAGAAGCTGAATACTTCCAGCCATCATTTTAATTTTAGTATATTCATCATACTCCTATATCCTGTGACTTTGCAGGTCTTTGTGGATTTCTGCTAGGATGTACTGATAGAATGTAGGCTTAATTACAGTGAATGACCAAAATAGTCAAGAAGTAGATCAAGAAAAATATTTCTGTTTAAAATAGTTTAGTAATCTGTTTTCTGCTGTGTAGAGGCTAGAAGAAAAAGACAGGTTCATTGCGTGGAGGATGAGCAAGTCTCTCGTGTCATTCACCTGTGACCTTTCTGGCTGAGGGATAATAGAAGATCTCCAGAATTAAAGAGCACCTTTCAGATAAAAAAGGTTGGATAATCTTCAGGGTTTAAAATGTGTTACCATTTCTTTTGTTTTATCTTTTCTCTTTACAAATGGCTTGAATAACAAGTGGCACAGTGTTACCGATACTAAAGCTATCTTCTTAGTGTAAAAAAGAGGAAACGAATCTCTAAAAGGATTAAGATGTAATTAAAATAAGGCATATTCTTCCAAGCTCACTTTTCCCCTATAGCTATTGACTATTGTTGGTGTTTACATGTTGTGCAGTGGATAAGGATAATATCACTCATTACAGAATTAACGTCAAAGAAATCTATCCAAAAGCCATGCCATTTACTCTGCCATATCTAACACAAGACACACACAAGAATGGTGTCTTGTACAAACTCCTATCAGATCATTCACTTTAATAGTGCCCTGTCATGTGAAAAGGAAGAGTTTTACAGGAGTCACATCTATTTAACAACTCAGCTAAATCTGGATTCTTTAAAATCCTATTGTTTCAAGATGTATTTTTTACTTCTATATTTTATTTCACTTGATGGATTTGACATACAACTATTTTGTAAGTTTTAACCTCCCTTTTATTTGTTTGGTTTTCTCCTTGTTTATTTGGATGTTTGACATATAGGAGGAGTAAAATTCTAATGTAGAAATATATTCTGACTTCAAGATCAGAGGGATTTATATCAGAAAATATTCATAGTAATTTTTAATAACTAAATTTAAAGATGTAAGTATTCCTAAATCAAAATCACCTTATTTTGAAAGTGTAGGATTCTCCACATACAGTTTTGTTATGAGTGGGTATCATTTGGTTAAAATAAATGTATACAATCACAAGCTGATATTTGCATAAAGATAAACAGCTTTTTGCATTGCTTTATTTGATAAATATATTCCTTTTTCTTTATATGTCAGTAACACAAATATATGCTTTCATTCAAATAATGCCTTGATTTAAAGGAGTATATATTACTTTAAATAAAGCTCAGAATAAGGGTTCTTAATCTCTCATTTATGTTAGGTATTTATTTCAAAATCCATTAAATCCTTAGAAAAGAAGTTCCTTTGGGATGGGGAGAGCATGTTTTTATTCTTTATATTGTACATAGGACTAGAGACCTAAGAGTGGTTTATATAATGGCCTAAATGCAGAGCAGGGTCTCTGACCAACCCGGCTTAAAGTTATATACAATCTGGAGGTTACAGATGAGTAGAGTGAGCTAAGTGCGTCTTGTTTGCATATTCCTTGTTTCCCTCTCAGATTCATCCAGCAAGAATCAGGATTTGTTGGCCAGGATAACTAAGCTAGCACTGGAGGTCTTATAGATGGCAGATTCTACAAGGAAAAAGGAAATTACTGGGCATGAGAAGGCAGGATAGGAATTATGATTTTCTAAATTATCCTAGCCCTTGAGCAGTGAATCTTTTATAAAGGTATTTTTTAGATCAGTGTGAAAACCAAAGTCACAGTCTAGCCAAAAAATGCTGAATATATCAGGCTTAGTATCAGTTTAAGTACAAATGGAAATATTCTAAGAAATCAAATGTTATATAGGAAATAATATTATATTGAGGGAAAAAAAGTCAGATCTAAAAGAAAATAATACATAAATCATTTTCTTTCCTTGAACTGAGTAATTTTTAACTGCATACCATACCATCCCCATACCTGTTCTCTCAATGTTCATATTTGCCTGATTAACTTCTTTTTCATCCAAGTACAATTCTGAGAATCATGCAGAATTAAAGAGCTGATACTCATCTTTGTTCAGGCTATTCTGATTTCAGTTAATAATTTAGTAATTAGAAAACAAACAAACAGCCAGGCAAAACTACCATGTAAATGATCTAATAATAAGCAGTTCTTAAGCTAAAATAAACAAATTAGTAATATGGAATGAAAGTGCCTTTCAGGTGAATCACCATGAAATCACTAAGCTCTTACATTTTTCCTTTTTGTATGGTTGAGAGAAAAGATTAACATTAAATTAACATTATTTTATTATTATTTTATAAAAGTAATAATGTTCTGCCTTTTAGAACCTACAATAATCATCAGACTTTGTTAACTATTATATATAACTTTGTTCTTTGAAAGGAGTTCAATTCTTGCCATGATGGTCACAATTGCGAGCACCCACGTAGACATAAGGATAAACGGGCACTCACATCCTAACGAACACCTTTTTAGTAGAGGGGGGGGGAGTGGTGTGTCTAAATGGAAATTGTATGCTTCCAAAGGTATATGAAAGACATTTAACATTGTCCAGTGAAGACACAGAAATAATATGGTGAAATGTTTTAATATGATAGAACATTGAAACTTTTCCTGGTGTCCTGTTCACAGTATTTTAATGACACGTCTGTGAATTATCAGAAGTTTATGGAAACTTATCCTCACTTTGTTTTATCTTTTGCAAGGGTCCAATGCAGCAACAGGCTCTTTTAGCACAGCTTTCTCTGTGTGAGCTAGATGGAAAATCAGGGATGAGATGTTGGTTCTGTAGGCTAATGTCCACCTATGATCTAGGGAATCCATTCACAATTCAAATGTTATCACTTCTAGAAAGTTCTAATGCTTGGATAAGAAAGATTCCCACACCAGTGTCATGGTCACGAAGTTAAAGTCTATGGTGAATGCCCTCGACAATGGGTGGTGAGATAATCTGTGATGGGCAAAAACCTCATCTACATCTTCAGGGTAACTTAGTTTTATCCTGGCCTAAACCAGGAAAACAATAAAATATTAAACTATTGCTGGTCAGATCAGAAGACTGATTCCCCAATAGCTGAAATCAAGAACATATCTCAAACTCAAGCAAAAATTTAGAGTGACTCCTAAAAAAACTAACTTGACCAAAAGTTTGTGTTTATTTGTTTAATTTTTTGTCAGTAAGAATAAATTTTCCACATTCACTTTATTGATAAAACCTTTTGTGCAGCCTTAGCATCTTTCCACATACCACAATTTGCTGGAACCAATACTGCATGAGACAATTCATTAGGGACAGATGATGCAAATTCACTAGCTCAGCATATCCCCAGTGAAGATGTTGCACTATTAGATGCATACAATTCTTTTGTTCTTCTTTCTCAGCAGTTATCCTTACTGATACAGTCAGTGTTTCATCTCAGCATGAAATAACATTAGATAACATTGCATTCTGAGGAAGCGGAAAAAACAAGGGCTCCACAAATGAGAATGAATTAGAAATGCTCTTGCAGAAGAGGCCCTGGAGTAATAAACGAGAAACTGATGATGTACTTAGTAAGGGACTTTACATAAAATCTTTCTCCTGCTGTAAATTTCTTATTCTTGAGTATATTCTGCTTCTGAAAGGCATTTTTTGACAAGTGCTAAAGCAGAATTTCCATACAATATCTGGGCTTTCCTAATAAGGTTTGGTTTTTGGGGTTTTTTTTTAGGAAGAAGTGCCTGGCCAAAGGACATTTCAGTACTATTTATATTCTGAAAATGGACATGAATTCCTTTGCTGTGTAAGTTTCTCCTGTAGAAATACCTACAATGAAAAAGTAAATAATGTGATTAAGACCTAAAGCGAAACAGACCTAAGGGACAGGATTAATCTCACCTAACTTTAAACATTTAGTAGAGTAACATCTCAGCTAGCTAATATGGAACTTTTTATAATCAATAAAAGTTTTTAGGATATGATTCATTTAACTTATTTTGGATACATACAGTACAGTATGCTAAACTGCATCACAGCCATAGCCATAGCGCTCTATTACCTTTAAAAGCAACTTGCATAACCAGATTGTGTCAACCTATATGCCAGGTCAGATGAATTTAACCCATACATTCTGCTAATACCTGTTGCAAAACTGTAAGCTATTCCCTCAAACCAAAATTTTCCAGACAGATGTAGTTTCTGACTTCATTTCATTCAATGGCCACAGATGTCCTGTGGAATTTTTTTTTTCCAGCTACGTAAAAATCTTAGGCTTACTAATAACGTACCAGGAGGGACAATAAATACAATATATGTACACACACTTTGTATCTGTGACTAAGAACCGATTAATAGATACTGGTATCACTTCATCATTACAAAGTCAGAAATTATTTTTCACTCTTTTCATCAGATAACACTGTTCTGTATAAATACATGTGGCCATCCCAAGTTTTTGAAAAGTACAATTTTCTATCTTGGCTTTAATTCAAATAAGATCAGAAAATTCTTTGATTAATTTTATGAAAGAAGTAATAAGGTTTTTCTGTGGACCTATATAGTTGTTTATAATGAGTATCATTGCGATATTGAAGTTTATTCTAGTAAAAAAGAATATAACAGTTTCCTTTAACCACTAAGAATTTGTTAAATATAGCAACGAATTCCTCATGCATAAAAGGAACTGGAAAATTTTATCAAAGTTTTGGAGCCCACTGCAGAATACACTGATGAAACGTTTTTCACATGCAGCCCATGTGTAAGTAATGTAAGTCTTAACTTCAGATAAAGTCTTTCAAGATTTTTCTAACTGTTTTACTTAATTGAACTCCATTGTAGTTCCAGGAAGAAAACTAGTTACAATTTTTTAACTTGTGATTTTCTTTACAGTAAAGATTAAATATATTTGTGAAGGCATATACTTACCAGACTGCATCCCTTTCTCATTTCAATGTTGTTAAAATTTTTTCATACAAATCTAAATCTAACTTACATTTGTGCATACATAACTTATGTGATTCCTTGTGAAAATCAATTTTAAAATGTACTATGTTATTTCTGTCAGGGAACTTAAACTCCTCTTCTGTATTATTAATAGCTCTTTACTGGATTTATCTCAAACACTCAAAACTTCTGAGCAGCTTTACCTAGCCATTCTATTAACATAATAAATAAATAAATAAATAAATAAATAAATCACTTAAAGAAAGACTTCTTTTTTTCTCAGAATATTCCAAGGAAATGGAATACGGAATATTCCTAGGAAAACAAAAACAAAAAACTGCATGTAACAGGAAATAGTTCTGTAGCAACCATAAATAACCATCATGCTCTAAATAGTATAGGATCATAGAATCATAGAATACCTTGAATTGGAAGGGACCCAGAAGGATCAAGTCCAACTGTCTGCTCCTCGCAGGACTACCTAAAACTAAACCATACAGCTAAGAGCATCATCCAGACACTCCTTGAACTCTGACAGGCTTGGTGCCATGACCACTTCCCTGGGGAGCCTGTTCCAGTGACCAACCACCCTCTCAGTGAAGAACCTTTTCCTAATGCCCGATCTGAACTTCCCCTGACGCAGCTTCATTCCATTTCCTCGTGTCCTGTCGCTGGTCACCAGAGAGAGGAGATCAGCACCTCCCCCTCCGCTGCCCCCCTTGAGGAAGTTGTAGACTGTGATGAGTTCACTGCAGTAGCTTTATATCATTTGTATGCACAGCATTTATTCCTTCTTAAACTCCCTAGATATTAAATTTTAAAATAATGACACTTTTCATGTACTTTCATACATATAGAAGTAGTCAGTAGCTTGTTTTCAAAGATTTCTAATAGCAGGTTTGTCTTTTCCTTCTTGTGAAAAACAAATGTGAGTCATGGTAATGATAGTTACTCAGTTTTACAGAGCTGGATACAAATTAGTTACCATATAACTTAAATTATATATATATATACACACATTAATAGATACTGTATTGTACAAAAAACATTTTTTGAATTAAATTATTAAAATATCACAGGAGAAAAAAACCTGTATTAAATCCTTCTTCTGTCTCACTTTATACACTGCTTATGACTTTTTTAATTAGTCCTAAGGATCTGATTAATTCTTCATTTTCATGCAAGTAATATGCATGTATAGACACATACACACGTTCAAACAAGATGTGTATTTGTATATACAGAATTTATTACATATATTAAAAGACAACATGAATTTTTCATTTATTCAGACTTATTTTGGGAATTTCATTGTCTGCTATCCTGTGAATACCTATGAAAACTTTCTCCCACAAAATTCCCTCATTTTTTCCTATATAAGCAGTCCCCATCCCCTCTAATAATCATGTAGTGAGATGTTTCTTTTTTCCCCCAACAGTTTAATAAATAAATAAATTTACTTTGACCATCTTCAGCTTGCATAACATTACCATAAGAGTGACATAACTAAAAGTCATTAAAATATTTCTTTACTTTTCAGGAAACACAACAGTTGAAATCCTTACTTTAGTGAAATACTTACCCTAGTGAATTTTGCCACTAACTTCAGCAGAGTAAAGGTTCTGTTACCCAGTATTTTGTTAATGCAGTTTATGGAATATATGCTTACAGAATACAGTGCTCTATTTAGCAACAGTTCATCCTTACCTCTGCTTCCTGATGCTGAGTGGGTTGCAGCAAAAGCAGGGAACAAGGCATTTTGCTTTTGCAATAGAACTTTGTGATGAAGCAGAGTTGCAATCAGATTCATAACTACTTTTCAACTGGCAAATCTTTCCCATTAGGACTCCCGAGGATGATTTCAGAGACTGATGAAGCCCTAAATTGCTACTGAATGACCTGAATTTACCTATTTTTTCATCCCAGAACAAGCAAGAATGTGATTCTTTTGTGCAAAGTTGGTATGGTCCTACAATTTCAGTGACTTTTTGAAGGGAGGTGTATTTGATGATGCTTTGCAGTTTCAGAATATCTTTTACTAAGTGTCACATACTTTTACAGCCATCATGGCAATTCAAGTTTTATATTACATTTAAGCCTTTTATAATTGGAATCTCGGAACATTGAATAAACTTTTTATAATGCTAAGTATAATATTATATTATGTAAATTAAATTATTAAAATATCAGATTCAAACAGCAGAATTATTAAAATAACACAGAAGAAACTGCACAAACTCATTACTTTGTCTCAATAAATGCTCATAACTCAGCAAATCTGTTTTAAGAATTTGATTAATTCCTCATGCATATGACTTTCTGTTGCTTAAATACTTCTGTGTGGTTCATAATAGTTTGATATTGTTCCTGAAGGATAATTCATTGTCCCAAAGTATGCTTTTAGCTATCAATATTAAGTGACAAAACTTTGAAGAGTGTAACATAGAATAATTGCCTTTATGAGACAATAGTAATGCCATATAGAAGTGAGATGACTCATTGAGCTTAAGCCACATCCTTCAATTATGATAAGGGTTTCTTTTTTTTCAGCAGAAGCTTGCAAGAATGCTAGTATCTGTAATTAAACGACTTTAAAATTAGGCGAGGCACACTATGAAAGCAAATAAAGATGCTGTAGCTAGTGGGCTTTGTGAGGCCCTTCCTGCTGGCTCCTTCATGCAAAAGCTATCTCCTCAGCACTGTTTCCACAAGACGTTTGACTTTTAACCCTGTTTTATGGTTTGTAAGATAAGACAGGAAAGCTATGTAGATTAGAGATACTTAAACAATAAGTTTCTCCTGCACCCTGACAAAAATCTGTCTGAACTTATTGTAGATCATGCTTGCCTTGGAATAGCATTAAGTTTGAAACAATGCTTTTTTTCTGTAGATTTGCTGTGACTTTTCATATATACAGAACACTGCTGGTACAGTATCCATATCTAGAATGTTATTTTGCACAGTTTGTCTGGAGTTGATATTTTCCCCCATAAACTTTAACATGCAGCCATTTCTGTGTTATATATTTCTCTATACATTAATTCATTGGCTTAAAAAGAAACAAAATTCCCTGAACTTATTTCTGGTTTCTAGAAAGATCCTAAGCATCTCTAGTATCACAATATAAATTAATATAGCTTTCTAGCTGTCTACATTCTGTCATTGCAATTGTAAACTCAAGAAGTCCTTTATTTTTTTAGTTCTGCTTACTGCAGCACACAAATTCCAGAATTGGAGGCATAATTCCTGATTTCACAATTTCCTCAGAAGTTTGGGCATTTTATCATGTTGAGATTTGTTAGGATATTGCAAGGTTTTTCAGATCTTGGATTAGGATTTAGTAACTGCCTTGGAGACCATTATGGTTAGTGTTAATTCTTAACTAATCTGCATTTGTCTTCTAAATGTACTTCTACAATATAAACACTTATGAAGACTTTTGTTGCAAGGTTTTCTATAAAATAATGTGTTTGTGTGTTGGATAGTTATTTTATGCACTAAGTTTTGGAATCCCACTTGTTTAAATAATGTCTTTATATTAGGAAAATTCTTGACAAAATGTTTTTAAACCGAATGGAATGCTTAGCAGAAAGGGGAATTTTCATCCTTGTTAATGGAAGTAAGAGCCAAGGAAACAGTCTTGCCAAAGAATTAAATTCCAGCTACAGAAGCTGTGTAAGTATTCTGACAGCATTTGAGTTGAATGAGAGAGAAAACCTCTTGGGAGTTGAACTTAAGTATCAATAGTAATGTGTGTTTTTCATTTAGTTCTGTAGAGTTTCTAAATGTCATAATAATATTTGGATTGTAGCATATAAATTAATCTTTAATTGTTACCTAATTTTCAGAGTTATTACAGGATAAAGACACCAATTACAGGAACACTAGACTCCTCTCATACTGTGGTACAGCGCAATTCAAGATTTAAGGATGACAGATACTGGAATATTCCTCAACAAACTGGGTTAGTAATTCAGTATAGTGATTTGGGAGAAACAGATTCTACTGATATAACCAGACAAAAGTATACCTGAACCCTGCAGATCTGCAATTTGTAAACTTCTGTGTAATTCTGATATGACCTGGGTCTTTCCCAAAGTAGTTAGACTTAAAAAAAATAAACGTAATGTTCAATAAAAGATAAATGTATGTTTCTCCAAGAATACATTTTTACATGTGAGGCTACCATTCCCAATCCAGTCCACTCTGAGAATATGAGTGTTTGCTGGAGATCTTCCAAAAGAATTGAACAATGTGGTACTGGTATTCTGAGCAAATGCCATATTGCTATTCACAAGGCAGAATGGAACAAGAAGACCTTCAAGCAGAAAAAGCTGAACTGTATAGCCTAAAAAATCTAGAACATGCCATTAATGATAGAGGCAGATTTCTTATTCCTTAATCACTCCACAGACTTTTTTTTTTTTTTAAGTGAAATCATATAAATTCATACACTACCAATAGTCTAGCAAGGCTAGACATTCAGCGATTTTTCAAGGGGTTTTTTAATGAGTTTTGCTGCCTAGAAAGCTGAAGAATAAGCAGTCACAACTGCAGTGACTGGAGTAGAATTTATAAATTTAGAAGTCCCATTATATCAAGTCTGGATTTATCTCTTAGTTATGACATAATGGTTGTATTATTTATTATTATGGTATTTGTGTCTTGTCATTTTAATTGTATTAATATGATGCCATCAAGGAAACTGTATAGATTTATAACTTAGTGAACCAGTTTAAGTGCAAAGATGCTGAAGTTATCAAAAATATGTCTACTAACTCTTATGTTGATTATTTTATCTTTCTGTTCTAATTTCTGTGTGAGTCAGTTAACTAAATAGTTTTCAAGGTTTGGGACACACAGCTGCTAGTGTGAGAAAGTACAAATTTTAGCTAAGTGAGATTTTCTGGAATGAAGAAAGGCATAAGATCAATATTGTAGTAGGGTCATGAGGGTGTAGGTTATTGGAAGCAGACTATTTAATGTAGTGTACCAAAATCAATTGACAAAAAAAGTAAATTAGTAAAAGTCGATTTCTTACACTCTGACTTTTGAGTCTTAAAGGAATTGGATTGTGAAAGCACCATAAATGAAAAGGAAAATAAGAAGCTCTTTGATATAATGCAGAGTAAAGCTTATAAGAATCATTTATTGGGAGTTATTTGCAATTTGTTAGGAGTAATTTGCATCAGTTTATTGATCAAACAAGCCGTGGAGAACAGGGGAATTAAACTTCTGTCTAGTGAATAATATCTGAAATGTCTGTTGAAACAGCTTTAAAAATTTTAAAGTAGGTCAAACAGTTGAGGAAGAAAGTCCTATATTAGCAACAAACTGGCCTCTTTCATACCTGAGATATCAGGTCAATTTACTGGTTGATGGACTGATAAAAAACTGTGACATTAGATTTTACCTCTAAAAATGACATCTGAAAATTACTCATATTTACTTGCCATATTTTATATAGTAATTTAACAAAGCAAGACTTCGTGGAACAACACAGTAATGCAACTGCTTTCCTCCTTTGAAAGCAAGTGTTCAAACACTCTGTCAATTCAAGCAAACTGTGTGGCTTTATCCTAATTTTGGTGGACATTTGTCCTTACTACATAATTAATGACAATCTGGCATGATTAGCAGGCTTTGTTCTTGAAAAACTCGGGACCAGAAGAAAAATGGTGTTGAAAGCCTGCAGAACACAGAGTGGGAAGCATGGGAAAGCTTACTGTAGAGAAGATGTAAGCCAGCTTTATTAAAGTGGGGTACCTCATTTAGAATCCAGACTGGCGTCTAACCAAAACAAGTCTGAAAATATATGCCATATGCTTTCTGAGGGCTGGCTTTAGGCAATGGCCATAACTCCTACTATTACTAGCACTCACATCATTCTATTAGCAGAAATGAAATCTGATAGCTGTATGGACAAAAAAGGTATTTTTCATGTAGTTTGGAAAATGTTTTTTCAATATAAAGCCAAAATACATAGAAACTGTTATGGGCATGAAGAACTCTGACACAGTTTTTTTTCTAGGCATCAATTAAAAATGAAGATGCTGTTCCTGAGTGATGAGATACATGTGTTATGCCAAAGAGATGTCAGTAAAGTTTCTGCAGTGCATCAAACATTATGCTGTTTAGAAACATTAGCTCCACATTATTGCTGATAAACAGCTTTGACAAAGCTTTAGGTTGATTTATGGAGGTGTTAATTAGAATTGGGGGTTGAATTCCTTTGTTGGAAAGTCAGATATAAAGGTTTCTTCAGAATAGTTCATCTTCTACAGTAATTTTTTACTATATTTTAGAAAAGTTTAAATGGACAATTTTTAAAAGTTATTTTTTATTGATACAAATACTTTTTGTTGTTTTCACAATAGAATCATCACTTACTTTGAAATAAGAACAGAATACTTCTAATAACAAAAGCTCAGTCATAAGGACTTTGCAAAAACCTTTTACCTAAATAAGAAAACTGATGTGAAATCACTGAACCTAATGTTTTATGGTCAGTGGTTGTTCAGTGAATCTTATACAAAAAATTTGAATACATTTTTGGATGAAATTTCACTTTAAGCTCATCTGGAAAAGACACTCAGAGTGATAGTAACAAAGTCTAGTCTAATATGAAAACTCACGAGAACAACATGAACACACCATTAATTCAATGACTATTAAAAGTGACTGCTAAGTACTATACAGCAGATCGCTAACCAGATTTTTGGATATGGATCTTAATGCTAAGGTGAGAACTGCAATTCAAATTTCAAAATCAGCATTTGATGAACGGTTGCTCATACTGGCACATATTTCCCCTCTCCAGAAATGTATGAGACATATAGGAAGCCATGGTCAAGTCTACTTATGAAATCAGTAATCCTGAACTTTTCAAAAACAAAAGTGGAATTTCACAATCTGTTTTGACACTGAGTTATACTTTTTAAATATAGTAAAATGGCTTAATGTTTTGCTGAAATACAAAGTAAGGAGATTAAGGAAAACGTTCATGTCCTAAACATACGTCTGTTAACTAAAATGCCAATAATGGTTAGACCTGTATTTAACTGGAAGCAGTGGTCTACAGCAAAGTACTTTGCCACATTACATGGCTCTTGTAGATCTGTCTCCCATGTGCAGAAGAAGAGAGTCTGCGCTTCTGGCAGGAACATTTTGTGTCAAGGCCTGCTTCATCATTTGTCCATGACATTTCAAACTTGAACTGAGACATTTCCGAAATGACTTCCATGAATAGTTTCAATAAACAGAGCTCACATATTTAAACATTGCTGATCACTGGTTTTGCCACAAAAAAAAAGGTGTAAAATAAGCATTTAGAAATTGTTTCAGATGTCTTTTGTATTCATAACATCCTAAGTCCTTTCATTGATGCAGGTTGTTTGGATAAACAAAGGATAGGTGACACAGAAATATCAAAAAGTACAATATGGCTTCTTCTTAAAAATCTACTTTTAAATATGACACATGCAGATGCAATTGTCAATGCAAATCCAATGAAAAAGGATTTAATTGTCTCAGTTCTTCAGACTTGTTACCTTTTCATTATTTGAGCTTTTACAGATGTGATTTGTATATATGAGTTCAGTGTCACTGTGTATTCTCAGAGTAAAATCTGTAAGTAGTTCATTTGCAACTTGATTCAACTTTCATATCAGGCAAAAAACATGAAAAGTAAAGGATACAAAATCGTAACACATCTTTGGCTCCTTCTTTTTTCTTTTTTTTTTTTTTTGTACACTAAAGCAAAAGTTTTATGGTTTGTAGTTTGATCTTTTTTTCTTCATCATCACAGAAAAACTCTTGCCCATTCCTGTTACAGTAATTAAAATTTCACTTTATTGTGCTGCTATCAAAATCCAACCTCTTACGCAGTTGCAAATATTTCTGCTCTCCCAAGGGAAGAACACCTTATATATTGTATGTTCCCATTCTGTCACTTAAAAGGATTAAAAAATTCAGATTACAGCTAAATAAGAATATAATACCATTTCATTTCTTACAGTATTTGCTTTGGTATTAGAGGACATGACAAAGGCCATT
Source organism: Aptenodytes patagonicus (assembly GCF_965638725.1). Taxonomy (NCBI): domain Eukaryota; kingdom Metazoa; phylum Chordata; class Aves; order Sphenisciformes; family Spheniscidae; genus Aptenodytes; species Aptenodytes patagonicus. The sequence goes on along the minus strand of NC_134952.1, from coordinate 22,127,376 downwards.
AAAATGAACTGTCTCTCTCACACATTAAAGTGAAATGCTCAATCTGTAACAGTGGAAGGGCTGCTAAACAGAATTTATGGCCTTGGAGGCTTCCCAGATGTCCAGATTTTAAACCAGTGATACAAAGGAAAGTGTCTATTTCATTTCCTTTTACCATTTAGCAGGATTTTTTCCACTCTCTCTGTGTGGATACCTGTATAATAAATACACATTTGAAATAATTCTTACATACTTGAAAAGTCCATCTCCATTTTGTCGTGGTTTAACCCCACCATAGTTCACTTTTTCTTTAATAGGATTAAAGTAGGTAACCATAGTGTAAGGGACGAGGCTCACATGGCTGTGCTGTAAGCACAGACAATGCCCCAGAGAAAGCTCCAGAAGCCAGCCACGGGGAGGGGCCCGGTGTCACTCTCCTTGACTGACTAATGTCTCAACCACTCCTGAAACCGGGGTGAGAGAAGACTCTAGAAACCTTGGGCTGGAGCCAATAAATAGGGGCGCACACGAGCCTCCTTGGGGCACTCTCCACACTGACACCCCCTGTTGGCAGGTCTGATGCTGGATCCAGGATTGGTGATTTCTTTATATCTCTCTCTACCTCTCTTCTGCTGCCCAGCTCTCTCTTTCTCTCTCCTCCTTCTCCTTCTTGCTCTCTGCTTTTGACGTTGTTAAGTAATACAAGTCCTACCTCAGCTCCTCACAAAGCCGCTTAGCTTGTGTTACTTATTAAGACATAGAGGGTTGATGCTTATAGAAGTGTTTGTGCCATTAAAGTTGGAGTTTGTTTTTGGACCTTGAGTGTTATTTCACCTTAATCCACACTGAGGGGATTTGCAGATCTTAGTCACTCTCCCCTTCCTGCAGGCGGGGTGTGACACCATAGGTATGTTCAAAAGGTTTGTATTAGCATATTTCAAAGTACCATACAGTTTCTCTAGATGTGTATAGTCTCTGGACTGTGAACTAGCTAGGAAACAGAGGACACATCAGAGATCATTGTAACTGTTATGGGCTGATGGGATTGGCTTGTGAGGGACACTGATCTTCTGATAAACGCAGGGAACACTGCAGACAGTACTGAGCTGTTCTCTATAAGATTCTTGGGACCCACTCCCTCTGCTAAAAGCAAAGATGTAAAGAATAGGGGATCAGCTGGAATTGATAAAGCAAGCATTCACCCTCACAGAGATGCCTAGATGCTTTCCTTCAGGCCTAGGCAGGATTTATAAGTCTTCTCAAGAATACTACAGCAATCTGACTTTTCAAATAAAAGTAATGCTTTTATATTGTCAAACAATGACACTGATAACTTCGAAAATTTTGCTGATCTTTTCAGTTATTTGTGCATTTACCATTGTGAACAGATGCATAAGAGTGAGTGTCAAACAGAATAAAGAGAAACAACAGGGACTTTTTAAACATTTTGATGAATGCTTAAGAATTTTAAATCAGAGCAATAACAAAAGTATTTTTGCTACAGATATTCAAATACTTTTTTCTTTCATTTTGTGATTAAAAAAATTTTTGATCTTTTCATGCAAGAATGGATTTTCCTCATTAGCAATTTGGTGGAGAACCTGCCATAGTTTCAGTAACTACATGCAATAGCTACGTGTTGAATGCGGGATAGTATATGGAGTGATAAAGTTTTTTCATAGTCCCATTGAGGGCAATATTTCCCAATTTCATTGTCTATACATTGTGTTACAAATTGTTGATAAATTTGTAGTGTCAAAATAACTCAAAGAAAACCTAACTTGTTAAACACTATGTAAAGCAATGTATTTTGTTTGAGGATTTTCTGGTAACATCTCTGTGCCATAGAAATTTCATCCTTTTACATTCAACTGAAGTAAATGCTGGCTATATTCTTAAGAATTTTGATACTGTGTCCCAGGGACATTGTCTCTGTTCCAGAGGAGCGGACATGTTCATATTCACTTTTCAACATGCCATCTCTTATCATTACTGATCATTAATACCTTAAAAATCAGCAATCATTGTAGAAGAATATCATTAAGGCATTTCTTTCATACATTCAGTAAGGATAAGCCAAAGTTATGAAAAATATTGATTTGACACAAAACACTGTTGAAGAGTAATGAAAAAAAGAGGTTATAAAGAATGACAGAAAAGACTTTGAAAGTTGCATTTAATGAAACTTGCATAATCTATGTCATTGTAATTTCATCTGCATCACTAGTTTTTTGAAAACGGTAAAGAAATGCTTTTAAAACAATATACCCTTGATTGGCACTGTTTCTACTATTTCTACTTTGCCTTTCTGGTCTCACATCTGACAGCCATTCTAGACTGATTTTCAGATCAGGAGACAAAAAACAAAATATTATTTCTGTTTTAAAATACCCAGTGAATTGAGGTGCCAGCAGTAGAGCTAGGAAATTCTAGGTTTTCTAGGAAAACCTAGAAGCAAGACTGCATGGTATTTCAGATAAGACAACTAAATTGAAATTATGCTACAGCTTCCTCTTACTTCCCAATAACCTCTTCAGTCATAAGTTACTTTCAGATACTCAGTCTACAGATGACCCAAGTGTTTTCATGGATGGCTTTAAATGTAGCTTTCCCATCTTCATGAAACACAGAAAGATGAACGTTATTAAAATCTATGTGTATGATATCTAATTACTCTTAAGGAAAAAAAAAATTGTCACTTTCTTTTGTTATTCACCATACTGTTGATGAAGTAGGCATTATATCTATACATATATTTTGCCCTTTAGTAGTATTTGCTATTATTGACATATTTGCATGATATATTTACACATGTTATGTGGTAAATATTTGGTTGGTAGTAAGTATGGAATGCTCTATCTTTACTAGAAGCCTATTCCAGGATAATTGAAGTTTTACAGTAAGATGATTTATTAAAAAAAAAAAAAAAGCATTTGCTTAAAGAGTCAGACAGTAGAACTGCATCTGAGTACAGTTTTGGGATTGTATCTTGACTACATTGTACTTCACTGCTGTAAACATTTTACGTTATCCCATGTGTACTGATACTTTAGATTAAACTGTGTCCATGGAACTATGGAGATGGTTTAATCAGCTTTAAAAAAATAATCATTTAATCAAAATTTTCACCAGTTCCCCAAAGATTAGAAAGTTATAAACAAAAGACAGTTTTCTTAAAATGTGACCAGACCAAAAAAGACAGAAAAGTAAGAGGTTTCTCAAGAATAACAGACCCCTTGAAGCGTTTTCAATTCTTTCTCCGTGATACTTTGTGAATGACACTCTTTTGTGTATTTCCAGATCCTCACTAAGGAAGAACTGTTGATATTGTTTCATACTCTAAAGGCTTTGAAGCACCACATCTTCAAAATGATCAGTAATCAAGGTCAATTGCCCCAGAACTAAGGTATACCAGTTGGATGATTTGGTTTATGTTCATTAACAACAGTTTGCAGACTGGTTTCTTTCTACCTACAGGATATCACCTAAATATTAAACAACCTTACTCTTAAAAATGAAAGAACTCTTGAGCTAAACCAGTCATCTTTCTGAAACTATATGTACTGTGGGGGCAACATAGGATGTTATGCTTCTCATTTTCTTTGCAGTTTTAGCAGTCATAGAGTTCCATTCAATCTGATCAGATTGGGCAGCAAAAAGAGAAGGATAAATGCCAAAGCATTTTTGCCTTACACAGAACTCTGCAGTCACGCTTCACAATGAAACTTTCCTGAGGGGAGGAAAAAAAAGCAACAGCTGATTAGAAAGCTACAGCTAGTCTGATCAATGTAGAATACAGTTCTAGTATTGTATGTTCAACATCTTGTACACTCAGAACCACTTTTTGTACTCAAAAGATGGTTAAATAAATCATTGTGACTTTCTAGGCACCTACAGAAGCTGAACATTCTTTGAAATACCTCTTGTGATGCTACCCAAGGGAAGAACCCAGCTGTCTGAAAAAAACAATAAATAAAATCATGCTATTTGCATTATAAATAATGACAATAATCTCTTTTACTGATAAAGATGCTACATAAAGATTCTTTGTCAAGTAGGATATTGTCAGTACTACATGTCATCACATAGCATTGTTATAATCATTTCCAAGATTATGATTTCTTCTCCCTAATAAGCTTACACTCTGTCAATATCACTGAGAACCCACGTATTTAAAATGAAAATGCATTCAGAAATGAATACTTATGTTGAGATTCAATTTTGAATGTGTTTTTGTAAAATGAGAACATGAGAAATCGCACACTGTGTCAGATCAATGGTCCATCTAGCCTGTGACTGTGCCTCCAGCACCATCTGGAGATGTTGAAGGAGAGCACACAAGCCTTGCTGGTATCCTGCAGGACATTCCCCTTGTTCATTTCCCAGCATCTGCAGTCACTGGATTTAGGAACAGCAGGTGGCAGATACCTACTCCCCTTTATATCCATTTGTGGACACATTGTCCATGAATCTGTGTAATCCATTTTGTATCCCACTGATATTTTCTACCTCCACAACCTTATGAGGCAGCAAGATCCAAAAGTTCTAGTGCAGTGGGATTTGATGAATAACAGCCTTATTTTCTCCATATGGAAGAAATGATGATGTCTGCAGAAATGGAGAAGTGGACAATTGAACATAATACCATCCTCATTGTGTCTAATGATTTTTACTTTTGTGTTGTTATTCCACATTTTATTGATGATTTCAGAAGAATGTAAAAACTCTCTTCAGGATCTCTTTCCTGAGATGTAAATACCAGTGACATGTTCAGCATTGTATAAGCATGGCTTAGGTTATATTTTCCTTAATATGTTACTTTACATTTATCCACACTGAAGTTTATCTGCCATGTTTTGTTCACTCAGTTTTGTGAAATCCTTCTGGAATTCCTCATCATTCATATAATATAAAAATGCTCAAAATAATTCAGTATTCTCTTAAAAACCTCCAATCTCTTTTCTGAAGGGGAAAAAAAAAAACCAAACCCACAACCAAAAAAACTTGTTTATTTTAATTACAAAATAACTCCAAATTGTGGACTCAGATCTGCAGCCTTTGGGAAAAAAAACTATCATTCCTTTAAGGAGAGAGTCACAAAGGAACAAAATTGCCACAGTGAAGAATGCACAGAAAGGACATATTGGAAAAAAAACATTGCAGTCCTTACCAGATTAAACAAGACAAAACTATATTTTCAGACAAGCTATTTTTGTTTATTTAACAAAAAAATTTATGGCATACTTTAAAAAAATCTAATGTTCTCAGTAAGAAAAAAAGTGTATGATTTGCCCTTTTTTCCAAGAAGTGATTAGCTGGTACATTGAATCACCATGATTAAACTCTTCTAGAAGCCTTTAAAACATAATCTGTGCACATAACTTGTATACTATTTGATTATCAAAATGTCAGTATATATCTGTAAGGTTTAGAACATTTTTATGTGAATGTAGAAACTTAATCATGACACCCAAGTTTGAAAATCTATCTGAAAATCCAGGTATTATGAAACTTAAGGATTGCAGACATACCTGTCCTTCAGTTACTGCTTTATTTTCCTATTCACCTCTAAAATGGTCCTAAGAATATGCTCCTCTTCTGGCAGTCATTCTCACACCCTTTATATCTATGTTTAAGGCCCTAAAACAGCTTTTAACACATACCTCTGACAGTTCTTTGCCTCTACTGGCACTTCTCCAGCCAAAAGCAAAGTCACATCATCCTCATCCTTTTCTCCTGGCTCTCCTATCTGTTACTGTTATACTGAAATATATAAGTAATGAGGTGAAAAACAGGAATGAAAGGTCTTTCAGTGTGAAATGCCATTCTCTTCTTGCCATCCTCTAAATAATATCATAATTTGCAATATATAGATCACTCTCTCGAGGACTGCCATAAAGGGCAGTCGTTCTGTAGTACCATCAAATGAAACTCACTGCTCTTCTGTGTTTCTTTCTGTTTATCTCTGCGTCAAAGCTGCAACACATTATTCTCTTTTAGTCTTTTAGACATAGCGAAAAAAGGTTTAAAGACTATTATTTAGCTCATAATGGAAAACACACAGAAACACAGAAATACCAGAATCAAGATTGTCTGTATCCCTTTTAGTGAATGCCATATTACATTTTTTAGGTTTATGACATGATGATATACTTTTTTCTATCCTCTAAGTCCCTGCCTCGTTCAGTTTAGAGGCAGATAGTTCTCATTAATGAGCAGTTTTCCCTTTTTTTGCCTTCATCTTGTTTAATAGTCTGTATCCAGCCTTATTCACTGAAGGTTATTCAAATCCTGCCCTGAAGACAGAATTATTTATTTCTTCATAGCTTTTTTTTTATAGTGATCATACCTGCAGTACTGAATGCTTCACGAACATTACAAAACATGATGATCAAAGTTATGGAGTATCTTCCATACTGGGAATGATCGATAAGGTGGGATCCATGAGCTGTAAAGAGTAAAACAAGGGGAATATGCTAAAAATTTACAAATCATGAGTGGCTTGGCAAAGTTCTATAAGGAGAAATAGTTTACTGTTTCTTTAGGTACAAGAACTAAAAGATAACAGATGAAACTGATATGTCAGGTTCAAAAAGACACCCATAATTTTTTTGAATAAAATAAGAATTTATATCTGAAGGATGTTGCAGACGAACTATTATATAAATCCATGGAGGAGAAACCCATGGTCAGTTACTAAATCCATAGTGACCTTGGCCAAATCAGAAATTCCTGAGCTGAAACTAGTAGGACTCTGGGAAAATATTAAAGAAGTGGATCATGCATACTTTCCACATTTTTATTTTTTCCTTAAGCATGTGTTCATTGGTTCTGATTGAATAGGATTTGGGGCTAGGTGTACCTCCAGTCTAACCCATTCTGGCCATTCTTATGCTCTTATTAATTAACAATCAGATGAGTGGGTATTATTCTTATTATTCTTTTTTTTCTTTTTTAAAATAAGGAAATGAGATACAAAAGAATATAAAATTTTTGTCAAGGAAAGTCTATAAAGTCCTGATTAGTTCAGGGAACTGAACTAGATGATCACTTGAGGACCTTTCCAAACTTAAGTTTTATGAGGTATTAAAGTCAGAGAGGTTCATTTATTTTTTAAAATATCATATGATACACTGAAGTTGGAGGAAACTGTTCCAACCATACTAACTAGGTCTTAACTGCCTTACATATTTTAATAAGCAGAGATACTTAAACTATTTAAAATGTGGTATCACCTTACTCAGAAAGTGAATCTGTGTATTATGATGCCTTCTTTTGACCGGTATAACACCTATTTCTTTTCTCCAGTTTTGAAAAAGGTAAGCTATCTTATTTATGTAATCCTTAGGAATGCAGTCTGCCATCCAAACTGGTGCCCATTCAAACCCATTTTCAACCAAGAGGACATTCCTCCTTAGTAGAACTAGATTTTTGATAAATTTGAAATCCACCAGTCTCAACCGACATGTTGTATGCAAGACACCTACTGAAGGTATGAGGAAGATACTGTAATTCCTTCTCTACAAGAAAGAGTCCTATTTAGAAATCAGGTATTTGTACAAGTGGATTTTCAAGTTCTTTTCTTTATAAATCCGGCATTTGCCAAGCCTCCTCAATGAGACTTCCTTCATTTCAGTGAATCTGTCCATCAGTTCCTGGTACAAAGTGATACAATCCTTATAGAATTTATAAGATTTAATTTAATATGTTAATTATTAATAACATCTCTCCTGTACCTTCTGGACATTGATTCAGTTCCTTAATTCTCTTATATAATTACACATTTCCTCACTCCCTGAGACGTACAGGCATACACTGTTGGATTGTGTGGCAGACGTTAGACCATCAGCTTTTGAAATAAGTCTTTAGATATCAGACTTTTCTTTTTCAGCCACCTGCAAAAAGTGTAAAAGACCTTGTAATTTCTTGATGCTTCAGCAGTCACAGAATAACATGAGTTCAACATGGTCAAAATCAAAACTCCTGCACACACATCATTGAACAATGAAGGTCAGGCCTGGGGGAGAAAAAACAGTATTCTTATGAGATTATTTTATGGAGAGAAGAGACGGATTAATATGAGAAAATTTGTGTGTGTCCGTTGGAGTTTTCAATGTACCTTTGTGTGCAAAGATTCACAGATTTGCATTTATATTAATAATATAATTCTTTTTAAAACTATAAGACAGCGGGAGATCATCCCTCTATCAGTAGTTTGTTCAGTATTTTGTTTAGTATTTATATCACTGTTTCATTGTTTAAATTCTGAACATTTTCATTTTATGTGCAAGAATTACTAAACCAAGAAACTCAGCAATGTTACAGTGTAAAAAAAGAAAGTAATTTGAAAAAAAAATATGGTTGTTTTATCTAGGGCACTGATAAATTTAATTTACTACAGCCAGTGTCACTCACTGACTGGAGATGCTAAACCATTTTGGAAGCTCTAATGATGAACATACTTACAGGAGAACTATGCATCACCTGTAAGCTTCTGAGAGATGTTTTTAATTCATCATTATTTGTACCCCTTTAATATGACTTGGGCTTTTACAGGTCCATTTCATTGACAGTAATTTTGTACTTTATCTCTTGGAGTGTTTCACAAATTCTTTAGATTTAACCTTAATTGTTTTCCTTTTGTTATGTAACATTTAGGTATTAATTATTTTTCATTTGACAAATATTTTACCAGTTTTTTTCTTATAGAAAAACTATTATATTTCCAACTGTTTTGTAGAAGTAGATCTCAAAGATACAAATATGAACCATGGAGCTGCAATATTTGGCCTCACATTAAAAAAAAAAAAAAAAACAAAAAAAAACCACCAAGCCTTTTAAAACAGGATATGCAAAAAACTATGGACAGACCTTATTTAACTTGAAATGTGGTAATTCTGATTTTCTGTACCAGTCTAGCTAGAGGAATAGCAAACCCCCTTTCTGATGTGGTTTTGTTTTTCCATATTTTATTCCTGTGCTATCAGGTAAGACTTGGCGTAGAACCCAGCAAATTAAACAGATTCCACACGAGCATGACGTGAATGCAGTCTAACAAATAGCCGTGCTTTGGCTGCCTGCTCTGCTAGTGTCAGATGCTTGGAAATCTAAGTTGGTTTGTGATTTCCTGCCCTTGAAAGAGGTATCAGGTGTGTGGGGGACAGTAGATACCTATAAGTGGCTTCTACTAAAACCAGCATGTATTGCCACAGTCCCATGCAGCAGCAGCAGCAGGAAATACACGTCTTGGTGCTCTTCTTCCTAAGGATCCCTTCAGTGTCTCTTCCCCTCTTCTTCCTTCTCTCACCCCTGTTGTATGCTCTCAAAGCTTCACTTGCTCCCTCTCTTATGAGGCCCTGTATTAATTCATGTATAATCCAGGAACAAAAATCCATGTATACCTAACTTGCTAAAACAAGGAAGATAAACTAGTTTCTGCATAAAGTAGTACCCTACCTAACCTCTCACTAAGATGCCTTTTACTGGCCATGAATACCTGGCTGTCCATTTACATATGGGCTGGCAGGGAAGGTCAGTCTTTGGGGATGAGGTTTCAAATTACAATCCTTCGCATGTCTGACAATGGGAGAGGCGTTCTATTTTGGCTGCTGATACTTTCAAACTGAAAGAAGTCCTGAATCAAGATTATTCAGGTGTTCTTACACAGAGGAGAGCAAGAAAATACAAGTAAGAGAGGTGTCGGGATGGGATCCTTCTTCCCACAGTAATCAAGCTGCAGATTATAACTTATTCTACAGATAATATATATTTATCTATCTCTTGTAAATGGCTCTTGTCATGTATACATGGTACTGTGTACACTCGGTTTGATTTTAGTAAATGTAAGAATAATCTGGGGATATAGAAGTATAAAATATAAAACCGGCTGACAGAAGTGTCATGTCAGAGCATCAGTGTTTATTAAGTAGCAAGATGATGAGAAACATGTATGAGACATTTCACAACACAAACAGCACTGACCTAAGCCTTATAGTTGCTATGGACGGTGACATAAACAGAGGAAAAAATGAAAGTCAGGTTCCAGAGAAATCAATGGCACAAAATCTTGGTAAGTGTATTTAGCCATGAACTAGCCTGTGATTGTTTTTGAGCTGCACGTAAGCACTGTGGAGAAGAGATATTGACTGAAAGAGGCCCATAACGGAGGTCTCAACATTTGCATCTGCAGCTAGATATACACACAGTGAAATCTTTTTTAAAATCTGAAATGTGAAAACTAAGTGCATATTCCATGAGGAAACAAGAAAAGGCCTCTGAGTTGGCTGATGGGCTCAGCTGTGCCCTGTGGTGAGTCTGTTGGAGCTGTCTGGAACCGGTTGGAACCAGCTGGTCCAGCATGGGGCAGCCCCTGGCCTCTCCTCACAGAGGCCGCCCCTGCAGTCCCCCGCTGCCAGTACCTCACCACATGTGGCAACGATAACAGTGGATTACATCCCATTTTTCAGGTCACTGATGCAAACATTTAACCATAGTGGCCATAGTGTTGACCCCTGAGGAGCGCCATTCACAGCTAGCTGCCACTAGCAAACCACTCTTCACACCTTCCAAGCCTCATGGTGCAGTCAATTTTTCACCTAATTCATATCCCCTCACAGTCTCCTTAAAAATAGCTGTTAAGTATCATGTGTTGGCTAAAAGCATCGTTCCTTCCAATCCAGGCTTATCAGTAAAGTTGAGAGCAAAGTCTAGGCAAATACTACAAGATGCAATGGTAAAATGGTGTATCGTTATCAATCTTATTGGAAGTAGAAAACGAATTCAACTGCTTACATCAAAGATTCTTATAACAGTATGATGTGTTTGTTTTATTTCTCTCCTCACCTCTTAACAAAATTTGGCTAATAATCAGCCCACAAATGCAAGCTGCACTTGCTGTTCTTCAGTCTAAAACCTGTCATTACTTCTTTCAGTTTTCTCATGGGGACAAAAAAACCCCAACTAGATGTGAAAGCTCTTCCTCATAACAAATTAAAAGAATGTTCTTGTTTCTTTTATTGAATTCTCAAAACTAGACATCAATTAACAGGAATGACATAGACTCATAATTCTATACATGTGTTTCCCTCTTCCATTTTTCTTCTTGGCTTATGCTGTTTTGGGGTGGTTTGCTTCTTTTTTAATGTAATGAAGTCCACTAGTATTCTGTATACAAATTAAGATGTGCTTAAAAATAAACTTTTGTTGAAAAAAAGCGTTCTCCTAGACTGCAAAGACAAATTAAGTAAACATTATCTTTCTAATAAAATGGTGCACAACTGGAAAACAAAGTTGGTATATTGACTATGATAAGGAGCCTGGGGAATACTAAAGCCGGGTAAGTGGAGGAAAAGGAGGAGAAATCCAGACAAAAGGATTCAAAGATTTTGTGGTGTTACTTGTCTTCTTTCTGAACCCAGACAAGAGTTGGAAGCCAAGTAGGTATCTGTTTCTGTAACAGACATCCCAAACACTTGTTAGTCTCATGATTCACTGTTACTTCAAGGTTCCCTAGATATTCATGTACAAACCGTCTACACACGCCATTTTATGCTAGCATGTGACACTGCTAATAGTATAGCTTTAGGAGAAAAACGCACTGGAAAATTTACCATATTTTATCACAGTTAGGATGACACTCTGGACCTTACAATTTTGCTGGCAGTAACTATGAACCGCTAAATTGGTGCCGGTCCTAGACGCAGCAGAGACAGCACTGCTGAGGTAGTCTGAAAGTTGGCATTCTGCTATGTTAGCCATGTTTAAGAGAATAACCACATATTTCCAAAAACCTTTTGGAAATAAAAGCTGGGTTCTGGACCATGGTTCTGTTAGGAAAAGACCAGTGGGAAATTACCTACAAGGTTCCAACATTGGTATAGGGAGAGGATCCTTATGCAGAATATCCGTTTTGCACCTGTGGATTTGTTCATAGATATGACATGAGTATCTATCCGAGGTCTGGTTTATGAATTTCTGTTCACAAGAAATGTTGAGATTTCTATTTTCTTTGGCATATTTTGCTGGTGTACCATTTTATGGCCCAAAGGGGACCACTGGGCACAGGTATATCATGATACTATTTAAACACATCTTTTAGGTTTTTTTTTAAACTGGTGTGTATGTTTGGGGCATTTTCTCAGCTCTTTTTTTTAATATTTTATTATTTTATTCTGTAAGTCTTTAAGGCTGAGAGAGTTGGAGTTGTTCAGCCTAGAGAAGAGAAGGCTTCAGGGAGACCTTATTGCAGCCTATCAGTACTTCAAGGGGGCTTATAAAAAAGATGGCAGCAAACTTTTGAGCAGGGCCTGTTGTGACCGGACAAGGGGGAATGGCTTTAAACTAAAGGGGGGTAGATTTAGACTAGATAGAAGGAAGAAATTTTTTCTGCCGAGGGTGGTGAAGCAGTGACACAGGTTGCCCAGAGAGGTGGTGGATGCCCCATCCCTGGAAACATTGAATGTCAGGTTGGCCAGGGCTCTGAGCAACCTGATCTAGTTGAAGATGTCCCTGCCCACGGCAGGGGTGTTGGACTAGATGACCTTTAGAGGTCCCTTCCAACCCAAACTATTCTATGATTCTATGATTCTATGAAAATGGGATCTTTTGAAGACAAAATATTTGTACAAAAACATGTTATGTTACTTACTGACAAATATTCTCTAATACTTAACTTCTCCTCCTCCTTTTATCCCCTACTCATCCAGTTTTGGCTTCCCTCGCTATTTCTGCACAATCTGGTGCAAAAGCCTTCTCTTCTGCTGCTCTTGGCATCTGAAACTATATACCTCTACCTCTCAATTTAATTTCATTTTAAATCTCAGCTGAAATCTTATATTTCTTCCCATGTTTACGCCTCCAACTTTCACTCCCCTGCTGTTATAGTTTGATTTGCAGTTTTACAACATGCAAAGGATAATTGCATATTTCATACTGAAGAAGCTAGAAAGAACAATTTTGTATTTTATTTTTAGAAGAGTTTTACCTTTTTTTGATAGTACTTTCTTTTTACAGGGCACCCCACTTGCCTCATACTGTTGGTTTCCTGCAAGCATGTGGCACTAAAATCTCAATTATATTTCTTGCAGGCATATAGTAATTATGCTTGAATTGGGGTAATGGAAAATTAACTTATTCTCATGAAAAAAAAGAAAAGTAGTTTGATTTCATAGTTTTGTTTTTCAATCATAGTTTTCCTAATTTGTGTTGATTCAAATCTCAGCTATGAATGTGAAAAGGCACAGTGGGTAACATAAGGAGATGTTCTTCATCTGAATTCTTTGCTTTTAACTGGGGATTGAAAAGGATAAAATAATCTCATCCTCATTTTTTCTCATGTCCTTGATGCCTGTGACAGGACTGTAGAGAATGGGAGATAACTGCTGCTGTATGGTATTTAGACTACCAATCTGCTGTAATAAAGTGATTTTGCTGCTTTTCGACTTCTCTGTGCCTGCCTTCTTTAAGAAAAACAGTTTCTTTTCCTGAGTTTTTTATCTCAGGAAGCTCTTCTTCAGACTGATTTTATTAGAGATAACAAACCTTTCTACGTTCTTTGGTTAAAATATATGCTGTTGGTTCCCATAATTAGCTGTGATAGCAGGTTTCACTGTTTTTTTGCATTTTTTAATAAATAATCTTTTGCTAAAGAAGAAGCCATCCATTGTGTTCTTGAAATGCACAGACATTTATGCATGGGTTCCAAAGCTCCATTTAAGTGACTGAGGGCTAAATATAATATTTTTTTTATGGCAGCTTTTAATTGAGTAATGGTGCGTGAAACTCATGAGGCACGGTGGGAAGCATACAAAAAAGAATCTGAAAGACTGTAATGACTGCAGAACATACATGCATTTGAAATCAGGAAGATGTTAGAAAAATCTAAGTCTTGTCAGTCACATAGCATGAAGTAATGGGATTATGCAAAAAAATGTGGTTAGTAATGTTTCACTGGAAATGTGCCACAACATAGTGTGAAACGTGGTCTAAACTATGACATATTATTTAGAAAAATGATCTTATTATTTAAAAAATGATTAAAGAGTCAAATAGTAATCCACTTACAGAACAAAATCTAAATATACAGAGCATGTGGTTTATATTACCAGGGTGTCATCTACATTATTTTTCTGAGTTTGCTTTATTCATTCTACTTAAAATAGTTATTTCATTTTTTCTATAATTAGTAAATAAAATTGTTGCTAAAAGCTCTGAAAAATTATAACAATAATGCCCAAGTAGGGTGTGTTTGTACATACAAGTGTGTGCACATGTGAGAAAAGTTACAAGGATGTCTTTAGTGCTTCACCAGGTATTCTGATGTTAAGAGTTCAGCAGATCTACATTTTTCCTTAGAGAAAGTAGGGACAAACTGGATGATTTTCCTGAGACTACGTAACTATATGGTCTATCAAGAAAAGTATGTTCTATTTGCTTCATCTTGGATTTCTTTTGTGACCATCAGGTTATATTTTTCTACAGTGCCAGTTTGATTCAACTCCCTGTTTTCCTTCAGAGTCCCAGTCCACAAATTGCCCACAACTGTTAATTTGCTCCCAAGCTTGGGTCCAGGAAAGCTGAAAGGGGAGATGTGGATAGTTTTTGCCAGCACATATAGCCTGCAGACTTTTTGGATATGGGCTTAATCTATGTCTTTTTTTTTACTTAAATTCTCTGCTTGAAAATTATGAATAATACTCCACAGGTATAAGTTTGAGTTTCCCAGATCCTACAGTTCTGAATACTGTATGTATAATAACAAATCATTGGAGAGACCAATGTCTTCTTGTGCAAACTATCCTATCAAGCCACCACTATTTTATTGTAGGAGGTCACTAGCTGCCTTAAAGAGCTATCACTTCAGCATGCTGCCTTGAAGGTCTATTTCTAAATAAAGATTATTCATGCATAAATCATTTCAGCAGTTTGTGGTATATGCACTTTCACTGAATATGCACTTTATTAGTTGCTTGTTTCTTAGTATATTTGTTATGTGTACAGTTATTTAAACTGAAATTAATTTAAAGGCTAGTCACCATAAACACAATGGCCCAGCAAAGATAAGAGGAACAGTGTCAGGTCAAGGACCCCAGGTAATTTAATCAGTGAAAAGGGAGCTCATTGAATTGGTTACTCCTAAGCCATGATGTTGAAATCATTCTCAAAAGAAAACAATTTTTCTGTTTTCCCTGGTGTGAAACCCACTGAGCTGAGCCAATCAAAGCAGCTTTTCCAGGAGGATCTTGCAGACTGAGGAGGAGTTAATCCCTGCAGGGATATAGCATTCATTATGAGATGCAAGGGGGAGATCATTCTGGGACCATGTAAAACTTATCATGGGATTTTTAAGGAGTTTGTGGGAACATGAGAAATGTATTGTGAGCTGTTTAGGGGAAGTATCAAAGGCAGAGAAAGGAGGGAGACAGGTGGATTAGGAAGAAACTGCATGGGAAAGCAGAAGAAAAAGGGAATGAAAGGCTGGTCAAGAGTAAACAGGTCTGGCCAACTACTACTCCTAATCTCCACAGTCTATCCCATCTTCATATTAAACTCTATTCCTAGCTATTTTCCTTGGTGAGGTTGCTCCTATTCTGCATGTATGTGATGCTAGTAAACTTCAAGCTGGAGTAGCCAGCAATTAAAAAAGGTCTAGGAGCCAGGTACCAGAGAAACTGGAGGTCTGAGGGCTGGATCCTGGAAAGAGCAAAGGTCTGAGAATTGGCTACTGGAAGGTCCAATTGTCCAAAACTGCTACTGAAGAGATGGGGGGTCTGGGGAGAACATAGGTCTGGATTAGCTACTGGGATATCTATTTGTATCCACTAGTGGTCTTCAGTCCTGATCAGCTGTAGTGAAGGAACAGGATTAGGCCATCTATACCCTTCATATTTGTGTAACTGCTGTGTGTTTTCTGTCTGTGTTGATCAGTGTGGCTGGTCATGTGTGAGTAGTGTGTGCATGTTCTCCTATCTGGAATATCTGTTGGACCTGAGGACATGGAGATGTACCAGCTTCATATATACTGGGCTATTGGACTCAGAAACCCCTATGTTGTAATTTATTTTAATAGAAAGTTAATATTTTGAGAAATATGGAAACAAAACTGGAGGAACAATGGGGGAGGGTGGCACTGAAGCAGTTCTTGAGAAGTAAGTGTTTCTAGGAGGAAGCACAGTTTATAAGGAAAAATGAAGAGGCTGAGGTTATGTAGTTCACAAGATAAGATAGTATAAGCCACTCAGGTTGGGAAAAGGATCAAAGCTGGCATGAGAGCAGAATTCTAGGAAAGTAAAAAGGGACGCTAAAACATAGACTGCATTGCAGAAGTCTCTGATTTGGCAGTCAGAGACTTGATATGGAGAAAAAAGTGATATGACAAACTGGTATTCATTACAGAAAATTAATTTTAACTGAAACATATCATCTATATACAATCTGGGGAAGTAGTTTTAGTTCTCAACATGCCCTTATCTCTATTAGATGATATTAGCGTGGCAGCAGAAGTGATTAAACAGGGACAGTTTGGAGATATCCTCAACAGAATTATTGCATGATTTGTAAACCTTCAGTTGTGTTAGAAAACAGACAGAAAGGGAAAGGATTTGTCTCCAAATATTGATCCTTTCAGTGAACAAATGTTGGAATATTCCATAATTATAGCAATGTAAGAGATCAAGACAGTCAGAGGATGATAAGGAGTAATTTAATCCAGCATAAACTGTCTCTGGTAGTGCCATACATGGGGAACTAAATGAGGTAAAAAAGTCACAGTCTAAACAGAGATAAATGACCTGTATGGCTTACTGTCTTACTTGCCTATGAAGATACATTATGTGTGGGGATATACTCAAGTACAAGAGGAGAAAAAAATCAAGAGGGTTTGTTAAAACTTTTAAATGGTTTTGTAAATCTTTTAGATGAGCTTGGCCCAGCTTCAAATAAGGTAATTCAGCAATGTGGTCCCCTGTTTACAATGAACTAGAGTAGACTGCAAATTCGGGGCAGCAAGGCTAAGTCTCCAGAAAATACACTTAAAAGTGCAGAAGCATATAATGTATACAGAAAAAAATCAGGTTTTAATCAACAGATGCAGAATTGAAGATAATGTAACCAACTACAAAAAACAGTATGAAATATTTGAAGTTTTTATACTTGTAATTTAATGAAGAAGCAAAATTAGGTTCTTTTTCCTCACAAGTCTCTTCTAACATTGCTTGTCCTTGTAATATTTAATTCATATGTTTGTGCTGAAAATTTCAGTGACTTCACCTTCAATTGTCTGTCCTCCTTCTACCCTTCAGATGAATGCAGTACTTGCAGCTGTGAGCTTTCTCCTGAGGTTTATCATAAAAAGTCTCCCAAAATGAAAAAGCCATTTCTTGTTTGGTAATTTTGTCTGAAAAGTTGTGTAATTGCAAAAATAAAACTTTTCAACAGGGTCAGGCAAACAATCAGAAAGTTTTGCATTGAAATGACACCCACTGAAGTTTAAGTCTACTCTTACTTAAAAAATTAGCTGTATACCAGCTGAATTTTCTGGAACTAGAGTCAGGTCATAAAGGAACTATTGTTTTTACTATTTTTATTGTAACAATGAAAATTGCAACTGAAACTGAAGTTTCATTTTTACATTATTGTAACTGTAAATACAATGCTGCAAAAAAAGTCTATTCTGAATAGACAGGGAAA
Organism: Aptenodytes patagonicus; assembly: GCF_965638725.1. NCBI lineage: Eukaryota > Metazoa > Chordata > Aves > Sphenisciformes > Spheniscidae > Aptenodytes > Aptenodytes patagonicus. The sequence goes on along the minus strand of NC_134952.1, from coordinate 22,109,712 downwards.
AAAATGCATTGGTTTGCTCATTTTATCGGTAGGAAATTGAGGTACAATTAGTCTAAGTGCATTATGTGGTCCTACAGGAAGCTTACTTTAGAACCAGGAATTAAATTAAGCCAGATCACCAACACTGGGCCCTTGCCTTCCACACAAGAAAGTAAAATATTGTAAAATAAAATCTGTCTTTTGAAATCATGAAAGATACAGGCAACATCAGAAATACAGACACAAAATGTTTCAGTTTCTGTATAAAAAACAAGAGTCTGAAGCACCTCAGAAATAATAAGTATCTTTCAGGTTGATTAAGATTTATGAGAAACTAGAGTTGCCTCTAGACAGTTTACTTGACTGACTACCTCTAAAATGCTCAATGATAGCTGAAAAAAACAGACAATTTACACTGTACACCCACACAGTTGACCAAAGGCTTTCTGCAATTTTTTTTGTCTTTTTTGTTTTGTGCTGCACTAAGATTACATCTCCCCACAAAATATCATTTCTTTTATGTGTATCATTGTCTGTATTTTCCAAGCATGGATATTTCATTTCAAGGCACCATGACAAATGGAGCATTTCAATTTATCCTTATTTTATAAATACAATAACACAGTACTCTCTTTCTGATTATCATGAATAAAATATCAGCTTCAGACTTTGAAGGTTTCTAAATCCTTCACCCCATTAAGGGACTCTTTGGCAGTGCTACCAATTTTTTGGCAATTTTTTAAGATATTAGGGAAATAAAAGAGGGACTCTCTACCTCAGACTGTTCCTGTTTCCCACTAGTTCCCTCTCCTCTGGGTCCCTTAAATGAAGAAGCCTTACTGAGTCCACAGTATTCTCCTTCCATCTCCTGTGCACACTCCCATCCTGAACAGACTGGGGAGAATGGCTATTTTTGAAGTTTCTTTGAGCACTGACATACATGAAAAAGATGACAGAGAGGGAGAAAAAGACACTGGCACATGTAATCAGAATGGAGACACAAAGATACCAAAGGGCACACTGAGAAGAGTGACAGGGCTGGTTATGGTTAAAATTGCTGAGTGGCAATAACAACTTGTAAAAGCAGATTTCTGTCAGACATAACCTCTGAGAAATACACTCTTTATTTCACCCTTCCCACAAGTTTTCTCTTTCATCCTCATAATTCTTTTATGTAGACTATATTCTGTAATGTAGATGTCTGAGCGGATTCGGGTTTTTTTAGAGAATATTGAACTCTGAAAAATTCTGCTACTGCAGAGGATTCTGTCCCACAATTTATGATGGTTGTGATTGACAGCTAGTAAGAAGCAGTTTTTGAGACTTCTTCCTAATGTGTTTATCTTCCCTTTTCATTCTGTGCTTATTGGTATTCTTCAAGGCTTTCCACAAAAAGTATTTTATGTAACTATATATAAGTGCTGAATTTTAGGCACTTCAGTTTCAACATGTCGATCAACAGCCTATTTCTACATAGGAGTGTTAAGCTCAGTGTTTAAGATCCACCTTTATACTTTGCTTCTTTTCAGAACCTTTTCCTTAATGAATACCTGTAATGTCCACATATAAAGTACAGGAATCACAGACCCAGCCTTCCAATCTACATAAATAAACCAATGGACACAGGAACTAGGATAGGTCTTAACAGACCCTTAGGTCCATTAAGGGTCTTAAGGATGTCTTCCTTAGATCCAGAGTGCGTTCCTTTTTGGTTCAAAAAGATGCTATTTCCAGATGGAACATACAAACACAAACTATTTCTCAGTATTAAATATGTGAGTGGTTTTACTCATAAAATATAGCCACCATGCTAAAAACTGTTTTAGCTTAATGCCATAGCATTTATCCAGGATGTGGAACACCAAAATGCAATTGTTTATGCCTGAACAAATGCAAATATTAGACCTTGCCCTCTCCAGCAATGTGTGGGTTATTTGGTGTCATGAGAGAAATCTAGCACAGACTGTCTTTATCATTAGTTACTGTTCACGCTAAGTAAGTCTGTTTTCTTACTATTTAGTCCAGAATATGTATTTTGATTTCTATCTACCAATTCTAGCTGGTACTTTTGATACATATGAAATAAGTAAAAAAACCCAAACCTGTTTAAGAATTCCATAAAAAGCAAGACCTCATCTAGTTGCAGAGATTCTAATCCACTCTTAAAAACAGAAACAAGATTAAAATAAAATATCAAAGTATTAATTTTCCTCAGTTCCTATTATTATGTTTCTGCAAATACTGATTCTGAAAGAAAGCAGAGCATGCACATAAGTAGTCATATACCAGCCCAAGTTTATTCCTCCAGTGACCTGCAAATATATGTTCTTGTACTTAGTGCTGTAGAGTATGTTCTAAATAAGTAGAATGATGTGTACAAACCATTTTGCAAAAAGAGTAAATGGAAATACATGTACATGAAATCTTAAAAAAAAAAAAAAAGAATCTCTAAAAGCTTTCTCCCCACCCCCCAAACAAACACATTACATCTGTCTATCTCTTTCTAGCTGTGCTGTAATTTAGGGAGTTCCTGTCATCATTAAAAATCTTTATTTCTTTTTTTAGGGTTGCTGATCTCCCTCTCTATCTCAGCCTGACTCATATAACTCAGTTTATAAGCACTTCTCCATATGAGGCTTCTTCCCTGTAATTTCCTGTTTTCATGATATCGGAAGGAACTTTTAAATAAATTGTTTAAAGAAGATATTATTTATAATTGCATTCACTTGTCTTTTGCTAATGATTTTGATTCTTCCATGATTTTTATATGCTACCCATACACAAGCTTTCCAATAGAGAGCATAAGGTAGGTATCACTTTGCTATTGAGAAGAAACAGCAACAGATCTATTTAAAACCTATAAATATGACTCCCAACACAACATTTTTGTACCGTGTTTGACAGAAAAAGGGAAGTGACTGAGACTTTATCACATGAAAGCATAATTTCCTTAAAACTGATCAATTGATAATGTGGTAGGATTGGTTGATCAGTTTATCAACTTTTACATGTCAGAAGATGCCTTAAGAAAGAGACATACAGAACTTCACTCCTTGTGAAGACTGAGTCCTTGAAACTTAGAAACACTCCTTGTGAGATTAAGTGGAGCAGCTACTGGAAAAATGAGTACAAATCCTATTCACATACACCTGACAATAGGCATTTCCTTTTTAAGGTGATACTGGTCTTCATTTTTTTCAAGGAATGAGAAGATATTACTCTTGACTTTTTCATAATTAAAAAAAAAAAAAAAAATGACATCTTCTAAGGAAAGCCATAGCTGGGGGTCTTTGGGATCCAGGGAAGTTCTACTTTCTGGTCCCTGGTGCAGATTTAGGAGGGCTTACACCCAGGGGTGTTTATCCAGTCTCCATCACATAGATGTGGCTGCCGTAGTCGCCAGTCTCTAGGTCTGATTAGCAACAAGACCAAGCACAAATTACAAAGATACTGATACACATCCTAGACCAACATGGCCAGCCAGCCACACAGATCAACACAGATGGAGAGCAATGCTTTTATCAGCATCCACATACACAGAAACAGCATTTGCATGAGCCGCTGGATGGACCCATCTTGTTCCTTCTGTTCGGCTAGTCTGTAGTTTGCTGGTGGTTACATACATGCACGCATACACCCACCCCCACCCCCCCCCCCGTAAGGAATAGATCTTGATAAAGAGGTAGGATAGTTTGCAGTGATCAGGTGTAGCCCTCAGTCAGGCAAGTGTACTGACAAGCAGCTTGCTTATGCTCAGTCTCTTTTATCCCCACTTATATCTATTTTCCCATACTTGCTCTTTCCCCATTCACCTCCATCTCTGTTTCTTTGTCCTTATCTCCTCCCAGATAAAAAACCTGCCCCTAATTACTTTCTTCCTATTGGTTCCAGTTTTGCTCCCTCTGTACCCAAATTTGCTAATTCTTATAAAGTTACCTACATAATCTCAGACATAGATGGTTTTTCTGATATGGTTACCTGGGTGCTGTGTAACACCAAAAAGTTCTCCTCCAATTATCTGTGATATTTGGCCAATTTTCCCTTAACTGTCTCTGAAATCCAGCTGTTTTACTCTCATGGCACTATTCTTACACTGAAAACTGTTTTTGTGAGCTTCTCACTCTGTTATTTGTTATGTCCAAAATTTCTCATTTCATGTTCAGTAACTTGTTTTGTTCTGTTCCATCATATAACCTTCAGGACATGGACATAACCTGTCTGCATACCTTGACAACACCAAAGCCTCCTTGCACAACATTTTTTCTCTCATATATGTCTAATTCCAGACACAATCTGCCTTGTAATTTATACAGAATGCCACAAGAATAATTGCTCTCTTAAACTTTCAAATTTTTGAAGTGCTCTATTTCTAACATTTTCTAAGAAAAACATAGCTCTAATTCTTACAATTACTGCCTTTTTTTTTTTTTAAAGATACTTTTTCTGTTATTAAAAAAAGTTTAGATGAAAAGTTGTCAATCAGGTATATCTACCACTAAATCACTATCATCATCAATAATTAACAAAATCTTTGCAGGTTTTTAAGACTGATGGCTGTCACAGCCATGCTTCAAGTAGCAGATAAAATTATACTTAATCCTCTAATACTTTTCTTATTCCATGCCTCATCATATTGCCTCTGACAACAACATCCTTTTCCCTTGCTGATCTGTGAAACATAGCTTATGAGAATTCAGCCAGCTACCCTAGTTGTTTTCTGCATATGTATGGCATGCATTAGCATTTCAGTTTGGTGAGTTATGCTGTAACTGTCTTTTAGTGCTGAAAGGAATCTTGTTGGAATTTGAAAGTGTAAGATTTACAGGTCCAGATTTGCAGAGTATAATGCAGGTTGTCCAGCTGTCACATTGCAAAGCTGAGAAGCAAGAACCTTTTAAACTATTACTTTAATGAGGTTAAACTAAGAAACAGCTGATGTCAATGAAGACTGATGTTCTGACCATATTTTTGCTATTTTTAAGGAAGACGTGCAAAAGGAGGCTGTAGGAAAAAGAGGCTGTAGGCAAATGGGACCTGTATTGAACATCTGTGCTTGCTTTTTTTCTGTTACTAAAATGAATGTTAAGCTGATGATTTTAAGTGATTTAAGGTTGACATTGTTAGGTCTAATAATAGCAAACCAAACAACATCTGGTGTGGTGGAAATAAAACAATTTGGTGTAACACTTAAAAAAAACCATATACAAGTAGGCAGCTTTTTTTGATCCTTCTAAAGGACATATTGAGCCATCATTTTTAATGAATAATATGACAAGATGGGATGTGGATTCTTCATGAACTTTTTATTGCATAACTAATCATGTTTTCTTTTTTTCATTAGGAAGCGTATCATAAAGACAGGTATTATTCCTCCCTAAATATTCTCACTCTTTTAAGGAGGTAATTATTTTATGTTTTTTTAATTTATGGTTATTTCTGTTTTACTCCCTTTTCTGCTGCTTTCCTGAATGGTCAATGTTATGACCATATTAAAAAATGATGAAGATGCAGCTGGGAATATCAGAAAAATGGAGTTTTGACTGAAAGTCACAAATTCCCCTTTGGGAACTGCAAAAAACTCTAACCGTATGTGAGGGTGAAGTGCTGAAATTCATTGGTAAAGATAAGGGCATGCCTCACTGGGATTTTTTTCATATTACCTATCACAGCTACTTGCTCTAAGACCTGTTTATAACCTCAACTATTCTACTGTAAGTGTAATCTATACAGAAAATATTCCTAATAATTTTTTTCTATATAGAATTTGTGATTCTATATATGCTCATGGAATTTCAATAAATCTAGAGAAAAGTAAAAGTGGAACAAATATGCATGCATGTATAATATTCCAAGCCTTTTTGTACAAAATTCTTACCATGTACAAACCCTTCTAGACACCCTATTTTTCTCCATAAGTAGAAGCACAATTAATAAAATACTATTTTAAAAGTTACTTTTTTACGGTATTTAAACCAAGACACAAAAAATTTTAGGAAATTCATCCATACATGAGCACTTTATTCATTGCTCAGACAGCATCTTAAAACAAAATGCTTTACCAAAGATAGTCTGGATTCCTTTCCTGACTAACTCCTCCATTTCATTATATTGAGATGATTTTTTTGTTTGTCTCTGTATGTGTATGTGTGTGTGTGCATGTGTGTGTATGTGTATATTTACTTTAATTGAGGATGTAAAGACACTAGAGGTGAATACAGAATCTAGGCCTGAAATAACATAGAAATACATTATTATTTTGATTAAATAAAACAACATTGTGGTTCATAATGTCTCTGACAGATCTTAAAGATTGGTTGAAATAATTTTTGTACTTTGCACATATTACTTATTACACTTAGCAAGCATAGCTAATTGGCATAACTGAAGTACATGAATAACAATGTGGTTTAAAACTACAAAAGAAAAGGAAATTATGTTTATTTCTTATAAATAAATTATTAGCCACTATGTTTTATTTATATTACACAAATTTAAACAATGTATAATACATGAGGATAAATTTACTATATTTGGAGCAAAATTAACTGAGCTGTCTCTTAGGACCTTTATTAATATTACAAAATCAGTATTATACTACTGTATAATTGATTTTTGAAGACTATTTCGCATATGTTTTCCTAAATCACATCACTTAAGCTAGAAAATATCATGTGCTAGGATGATAATACCATGACAAAGGTGTGTTGTGAAGCATGAGACAGTCCTTTACAATTCTGGGAGACCATATTAACTTTGCACAAAATATGAAATTGTTATTTCTCTGTGAAAAACTCATCACAAATTACTTAAATCTTCTTAAGACAAAGCATTTTCCCAGCTGTCTATCTTCAAACTGCAATATGTTTATATGAGCTGTGTGTTCTATGCAAATTATATTAATAAAATGTCAGGGAAATTATTCTACAGCTATATAAAATCCTTATATTGAAAAAGTGACTTCCACATATATTTGTCTTATAATGGTCAAACTGGAATTAATGAGCTACCTAATTTCCTTAAAGCACCTAGTAAAGCTGTTTAGAACTCTGAACTGTTTTTTGTCCCAGATTGGTCTTAACTCCAATACAAAATAAGAATATTTTCCTCACAAGTGAAACTTCAAAAAAGTAGAGAAATTAAGTGTTAATCAGGGTTTCCCTTCTATTTTAAAGAAATATTTTCTTGGAAATATATTTTATATTATCTCAGGACATGTCAGTAGAAGTTTTATTATATATTGAAAATATGAGACAAATTTTTCTATGCTATTTTGTAGTAAGCAGTCAAGTTTATACAACACAAAAAAAATCAATTTTGTCAAAGCTGTATTTCCTAAAGGAAAAGTCTTTTGTTCAAAAAGTGTGGTACTGCTCTAGCCCACCTCTCTTGCATACCTATAATGTGGGAAACTCAAATTAAAATATCTTAGGGGGATATAAAACTCTGATCTATAAGATATCTTACATTTGGTACCAACAATAAGGTTCTTAAAGTCACTGTTAACACTTATGCTGTAAATATTTTAATAGAAAATTATCATAAGGGAAATTGCCTTGTAGATGGCTCAGTTTGAAAAATTAGTTGTAGCTAAACTAAGCTACAGCTGGATTTCACTATATACTATGAACTATACACTTTTGAAGTTTTACCATCCTTATAAGATAAAAAAAAGAGAGGTGTGAAAAATATTATGAATGGGGTTTTTTTTAACATTTTTGTTTATTTTTTGTTTCTTCTGGCATTTCCATTTTTATCTTTGCTTCATTGCTGTTGTGGTCAGCATAGTCTGAAATTAAATTTGATGAACTGAAACACGTCTTTAGTACAAAACGAAGCAGAGAGTATAGCAGGGTTCATTTACTGTAAAACATTACATGTTTATAACAGTGACAAAGATTTGTAATCATATCTGGACATAAAAGTTTTACTTTGGTGCACTCTGCCACATGGATGTTTTCATAAGGTTGTCTAAATTGTCCTTTTCAACATGAAGATATTTGCCATATTATATTTTGAGGAAAAAAAAGTGGGTTCAAAAGGTAGAAAGGCAGAGAGAAGCAACTGTTTCTGTTCAAGAATTTCTTTTTTTCAGGAATGTTCTGCCTAAATCTATAGAGAGAATGGAAAGCATACTACTCATTAAATGTCTTATCAAGGATCTCACTGTGGTTCTATTAGAAAATCCATGAAACATACACTCTGACTGAATTTCTGAGTTTGGTATCTTAATATGAAATTAGGTCCCCTTATGTACGTCACATTTTTTAATAGTATTTAGCAGAACTTTTATATTTGCAGACACAAAAAATATGTAATACTTGATCAACACTGTATTCCATTCAGAAATCAATTCGAACTTTTGTTCCATAATGTGAACTAGTAATATAAGTACTTAAAAAGAAGTTTTCATATGACCTAGTAAAATAAAAAGTTATATATTGTAGTCCTACCTAAATATTTCTTCCAATATTGTTACCATTCTTCAGATTACTGGTTCCTGAATTTACTTTTAAATATAAGAGCTTAAAATAAAGCATCTGAATTTTCAAAGACTTGTAAGAGTAGTAGGTGTCCAATAAAATCAGTGTTCATAAACAGTATTTCAGAATTTTGTAAGTGCACAAAGAACAGTCTCAAAAACCTCTCTCTTGAAATTTTAGTCTAAGACATGACAATAACACTGTACAAAATGTATAAAAACAAAACAAAAAATATTTCTCTGGAACACTTTCACAAAAATAATATATTTACTGGCAGTCTCTAACTTGAATGATGGAAATGAGAACATTGTTTGTTACTTCTCTCTTTCTTCCCCAAAACTTTGTGACAGAAGCTGTGATGAGATTTATTCTGCTAGGAGTTTGAATATTTTCTTAGAAAAGCAATGGTAGATGTTAGTATTATCTTTGAGAGAGATTATGAGATCTGAGTGGTTGCATGGGTGCTTCTATAAAACTAAGGAAGGGTGTGAACACGTCTCTGAATAATTTCTGTAGCAGATGACAATGACCCATCTTTCTTCTATCCATCCTTTAATATTTAAAAATGGGAAGGAATTGATTATTGGATTATTAACAGATTATTGAAAGTGAGATAATAATGAAACTTCCCTCTCATTATGTGAGGCAAAATATTTTCCATTGGCAATGAAAACTGTTGATCATTTTAAAAAGCCGCCTTCTTTAGTCTAAATACATGTCTAAATCTATATAAATAAATGCTAAGAATGCATTTTGATACATTTTGATACATTTCAGTTTGAAACTCACTTACTACATTTACATGTGGTCTCCCAGTGTATGAATGGATATTTATAGTTCAATGAGAGGAATTTGATAGTTTCAGAGTAGTTTTCATGTGAAAAGTTTTTTTGCTCTGAGAAAAACAGACGACTTTGAGTTTGTGTCAGTTCAGTCCCAGCGTAGCATTTGGAGCAAAGCATGTCTCCTTTATCACATCAGACCATCCCATGGAGGTAGTTCAGCTAGGAACTGAGGAGACGCTAGACATTATAATCCTCTAAAGATGAGAAAAAATAATGCTTTTGTTTTCCTCAGATGTGACAGTTCTAATTAAGGCCAACGGAATACAACTTTTCGTGGCCATTTATAGGTGTGGACATAATAGACAATGAAGAAAAAAGATTTCTAGACTATAATCCTAGCTCTTGCATTTTATCTTCCTATATTCTTTTCAATAAATATTATCAAACAGCACAATTTTTGTCACGGTAGCTGCTGCAATATTTAGACACCAGAATGTGTGTCAGTTATGGAATGGAATTACAGTCTCAGAGGTTCTTGGCTGCCAAATAGTTAAAGCTCAGTGCCTTTTCTTTAAATTTAAACTGTTAGGGCTTTTCGTGTTCAGTATTTTAACCAGCTGAAGATTTTTAGTGAGCGGACATATTAAAACCTCTCTTGTCTACTGGGAAATGATTAAAGCCCTATGATTTCTGCACTTCCTCTAGTTATCTCAAATGTCATAGTGATTGATGGCAAAACATCTTTTCTTCTGTAATGTTTTGGACTTTGTTGCTTGCCTTGAAGCAGATAATGTAGCCACAGCAAAATGTGAAATGGCAGATAAATAATTTGTCTTGTTTTCTCTCCTAAGTTGCAGCTAGAATACCCAGGATACACTTGTTCACCTACCTTGAGATTCTTTTTGATACCATTCTTGTGGCTGACACCAGACATATGCAACATATAATAGGACAATTGTAAGAAAAGGCTGCATTCCTCTTGGAAATACAAGTTATTTTTTTGCCTGGATAGTATAGCAGTGAGTTTCTTACTCAGTTTTCTGTAAACTTCATGAAAAAATAAGTTAAAAACCCCAAAACAAACAAACAAACAAAAGAGAAAAAGGATTTTTTTTTTTTTTTTCTTCCAAATCTTCTCATTCAGGAACACTGATTTATGTGAAACATTCTGGCCTATGAATAACAGGGATTTTTTTATGTTTTATGGTTTGTTTTCTTTTTTCCAGATCTGAGGTAGCACTGTGACACTACCTTGATTTACAACAGACATAGGTGCCCAGATGCCAGCTGTTAAACATCTAAGTTTGGTGAAGACAGACAATTAACAATGACTGCCAGATTGTCGTGGTTTAAACTCAGTCAGCAACTGAGTAACAGACAGCTGCTTGCTCACTCCCCCCTGCCCCTGCTGGGATGGGGGAGAGAATTGGAAGAGTAGAAGTGAGAAAAACTCGTTGCTTGAGATAAAAACAGTTTAATAATTGAAATAAAATAATAATAACAATAACAATAATAAACAAAGCAAGTGATGCACAGTGCAATTGCTCACCACCCGCCGACCGATGCCCAGCCAGTCCCCGAGCGGCGGCCCCACCCAGCCAGCTTTCCCCCAGTTTATGTACTGAGCATGACATCACATGGTATGGAATGTCCCTTTGGCCAGTTTGGGTCAGCTGTCCTGGCTGTGCCCCCTCCCAGCTTCTTGTGCACCTCCAGCCTTCTCAGTCGGCAGAGCATGGGAAGCTGGAAAGTCCTAGACTAGTGTAAGCACTACCTAGCAACAACTGAAACATGGGTGTGTTATCAACATTGTTCTCACCCTAAATCCAAAACACAGCACTGTACCAGCTACTAGGAAGGAAATTAACTCTATCCCTGCCGAAACCAGGACAATATCCACCCCTTATTCTATACCATCTATGTCATGCTCAAGTACCATATTTTCCAGTACATTTCCATTAATCACCACCCCTTTTCCAGTTTTTGTTTTATTTAATATATATATATACACAGAGATATAATTTCCTTAGTCTACAGGCCATCCCTCTAAAGTGTTTGGTGATTTCATTTAGTCCATGACTTTGGGCTCCATCTGTCCTAATAGTCTTCCAGGGCAGGAAAGATGGGGATGGTATGTGGTGTTGGATTGTTTCATGTTGAAGTCAGTTCTGGTACCATCATCACTGTGCTTTGCTTGGTTTCACTGAAGTTATTCTTCATTAGTCTGGCTGATTCTTATTGTAATATCATTAGTATGGCATATAATATTATTAGTATTATTAGTATATCTGTGTATTATTAGTATAACTGTTATAACTATAATTAGTACTTAACATCACATGATTCAGATCATTGGCTATTCTCACCCAAAATCAAATCCCCTTGAGGTACACATTGGACTTCCCCATCCTTCCGCATTATCCACCAAGTGACCCAGGTCCTTGAGCAAAAGCAATCCCACGGATGGGTCTGCCTCTGCCCGAGGCAGGAATAACCCAGACTGTCTTCCCCAGCATATTTTTTATGTGCACTACAGGGACTTTATTCCCATCTACAGTACGTAAAAGTTCTGACTGGGCAGGGCCTGCTCAATTGGCAGATCCCTGAGTGTTGAATAACCAGGTGGCTTTCGCTAAATGCGTATCCCAATGTTTGAACGTCCCGCCACCCATTGCTCTCAGCGTAGTCTTTAACAGTCCATTGTATCGTTCAATTTTCCCAGAGGCTGGTGCATCATAGGGGATGTGATACACCCACTCAATGCCGTGCTCTTTGGCCCAGGTGTCTATGAGGTTGTTTCGGAAATGAGTCCCATTGTCTGACTCAGTTCTTTCTGGGGTGCCATGTCGCCATAGGACTTGCTTTTCAAGGCCCAGGAGAGTGTTCCGGGCAGTGGCATGGGGCACGGGATATGTTTCCAGCCATCCGGTGGTTGCCTCCACCATTGTAAGCACGTGGCGCTTGCCTTGGCGGGTTTGTGGGAGTGTGATATAATCGATCTGCCAGGCCTCCCCATATTTATATTTCAACCATCGTCCTCCATACCAGAGGGGATTTAACCGCTTGGCTTGCTTGATTGCAGCGCATGTTTCGCATTCATGGATAACCTGTGCAATGGCATCAATAGTCAAGCCCACCCCTCGATCACAAGCCCATCTGTATGTTGCATCTCTTCCTTGGTGGCCTGAGGTGCCATGGGCCCACCGAGCTAGAAATAATTCACCCTTATGTTGCCAGTCCAGATCCACCTGAGCCACTTCAATCTTAGCAGCCTGATCCGCCTGCTGGTTATTTTGATATTCTTCAGTGGCCCGACTCTTGGGTACGTGAGCATCTACGTGACGGACTTTTACAACCAGGTTCTCCACCCGGGCACCAATATCTTGCCACAATGCGGCAGCCCAGGTGGGTTTGCCTCTGCGCTGCCAGTTGCTCTGCTTCCATTGCTGCAACCACCCCCACAGGGCATTTGCCACCACCCATGAGTCAGTATAGAGATGGAGCACTGGCCACTTTTCTCGGTCAGCAATGTCTAAAGCCAGCTGGATGGCCTTTACTTCTGCAAATTGGCTTGATTCACCTTCTCCTTCAGCTGTTTCTACAACTTGTCGCATGGGACTCCACACAGCAGCTTTCCACCTCCGATGCTTTCCCACAAGACGACAGGACCCATCAGTGAACAGGGCATATTGCTTCTCATTTTCTGGCAGTTAATTATACAGTGGGGCCTCCTCAGCACGCGTTAGCTCCTCCTCTGGCAATGTTCCAAAATCTTTGCCCTCTGGCCAGTCCATGGTCACTTCCAGGATTCCTGGGCGACTGGGGTTTCCTATTCGAGCCCGTTGTGTGATCAGTGCGACCCACTTACTCCATGTAGCATCAGTTGCATGATGTGTACAGGGGACCCTCCCTCTGAACATCCAGCCTAGCACCCGCAGTCGGGGTGCCAGGAGGAGCTGTGCTTCAGTGCCGATCACTTCTGAAGCAGCTCGAACCCCTTCATATGCTGCTAATATCTCTTTTTCAGTTGGAGTATAGTGGGCCTCGGGTCCTCTGTATCCCCGACTCCAAAACCCATGGGGTCGACCTCGAGTCTCCCCTGGTACTTTCTGCCAGAGGCTCCAGGTAGGGCCATTCTCCCCGGCTGCGGTATAGAGCACATTTTCTTCACACATCTTGTCCTGCCTGGACTGGCCCCAGGGCTACTGCATGAACTATCTCCTCTTTAATTTCTTCAAAGGCTTGTCGTTGTTCAGGGCCCCATTTGAAATCGTTCTTCTTCCGGGTCACTTGATAGAGAGGGTTTACAATCAGACTGTAATTTGGAATGTGCATTCTCCAAAAACCCACGACGCCTAAGAAAGCTTGTGTTTCCTTTTTGCTAGTTGGTGGAGACATGGCTGTTATTTTGTTGATCACATCCATTGGGATCTGACGACGTCCATCTTGCCATTTTATTCCTAAAAACTGGATCTCCTGTGCAGGTCCCTTGACTTTACTTTGTTTTAAGGCAAAACCGGCCTTCAGCAGGATTTGGACTATTTCCTTCCCTTTCTCAAAAAGAACTTCTACTGTGTTGCCACACACGATGATGTCATCAATGTATTGCAGGTGTTCTGGAGCTCCACCCTGCTCCAGTGCAGTCTGGATCAGTCCATGGCAAATGGTGGGGCTGTGTTTCCACCCCTGGGGCAGTCGGTTCCAGGTGTACTGAACGCCCCTCCAAGTGAAAGCAAACTGTGGCCTGCACTCCGCTGCCAAAGGGATTGAGAAAAATGCATTAGCAATATCAACTGTGACATACCACTTGGCTGCCTTTGACTCCAGTTCGTATTGAAGTTCTAGCATGTCTGGCAGAGCAGCACTCAGCGGTGGCGTGACTTCATTTAGGCCACAATAGTCTACTGTCAGTCTCCACTCTCCATTAGACTTCCGCACTGGCCATATGGGACTGTTGAAGGGTGAGCGAGTCTTGCTGACCACTCCTTGGCTTTCCAGTCGACAAATCAGCTTATGGATGGGAATCAGAGAGTCTTGGTTGGTGCGATATTGCTGCTGGTGCACCGTGGTGGTAGCGATTGGCACCTGTTGGTCTTTGACCTTCAGCAACCCCACAACAGAGGGGTCCTCCGAGAGACCAGGCAAGGTGGACAGCTGTTTAATTTCCTCCATCTCCAAGGCAGCTATACCAAGAGCCCACCGGTACCCTTTTGGGTCCTTGAAATACCCTCTCCTGAGGTAGTCTATGCCAAGGATGCACAGAGCCTCTGGGCCAGTCACAATGGGGGGCTTCTGCCACCCATTCCCAGTTAGACTCACTTTGGCTTCCAATACAGTTAGCTGTTGGGATCCCCCCGTCACCCCAGAAATACAGATGGGTTCTGCCCCTGTATAGCTTGATGGCATTAGGGTACACTGTGCACCGGTGTCTACTAAAGCCTTATACTTTTGTGGGTCTGGTGTGCCAGGCCACCGAATCCACACAGTCCAGTAAACCCGGTTGTCCCTTTCCTCCCCCTGGCTGGAGGCACGGCCCCTCTAATCCTCATCACAGTACTCATTTCTCATTTCTTGTACGTACGAGTCAGAAGTTTCTTCATTAAGATCAGGAGTAAGATCAGCCCTTCTACTCTGTCTGGGGAACTGCCCGCTGGAAACTGGAGCAGCAATTTTCCTGGAAGAACCTCTTTCTGTGATTGTTTTCCCTTGCAATTCGCGTACCTGTGTCCCTAGGGCTGAGGTAGGTTTTCCATCCCACTTCCTCATGTCCTCTCCGTGGTCACGCAGGTAAAACCACAGGGTGCCCCGTGGTGTGTACCCCTTATACTCTCTCTCTTGAGCAAAAGAACGCTGACTCCTAATAGCCGAGATACTGGTCCATACAGGTGAGGAGTGGGACCTATCCTCTCTGAGTTGCTGGATCTCCCGGGACAGTTTCCACAGCCGAGATGAGGGAGGAAGAAAGACTTTCCTCATATTGCCGGAGGAGTTGAATAGCCAATTCATCCACTGTTTGTTCCTCTCCATTTTTCCAGGTCATCACTGCCAATGAGTTGGCGTATGACGATGGTGAGCTCCTTATAAACTTCTGCCACATGGGTCATGTGCACTTGACTTCATCTGGATCTTTAGATAGCTGTTCATTGCTCAGGTCACCATAAATCACCTCCAGCATGGCTAATTCCCTCAGGAACTGGATACCCTTCTCCATGGTGGCCCACTTGCTTGGGCGACATATGACATCTTCCTTGAAGGGATACCTTTCCTTCACGCTTGACAAGAGTCGCCTCCAAAGGCTGAGGACTCGTGTCCCTTTTCCAATTGCTTTGTCAATGCCCCCTTGCCTGGAAAGGGATCCCAGCTGCTTGGCTTCCCTACCCTCTAATTCTAGGCTACTGGCCCCATTATCCCAGCATTGGAGCAGCCAGGTGACAATATGCTCACCTGGATGGCGGCTGAAATCTTTTTGTATATCTCGCAGCTCACTCAGGGATAGAGATTGGGTGGTTACTGCATCGTTTATGAGTTCTTCCTCTTCTTCCTCCCTGAGCAGTTGCCAGCCCTCCTCTTCCTGTTCTCGTGATGGCCCTTCTCCAGGGTAGTCTGCCTCATCCACTTCTTCCTCTGGCTCCCTTTTAGAAGAAGTTCCTTCCTCCCTTACTAAACGAGCCGACTTCCGCTTCCAAAATTTCTTCTTGTGTACAGCGGTGACTGATACCGGCACAGGTTGGCTTTTTGGTTCAGCCACAGGGTGTGTCGCCGGCATCAGAGTGGCTGCAGGGTGTGTCACTGGGGTTGGAATGGCCACAGGGCATGTCGTTTTACCGCTAGAGCCAGAGACCTTCTCTTCCCTTTGAGGGCACTGAATGGTGTTGAACAGGGCTCGGTAGGCATGGGCCAGGCCCCAGCACGTTGCAGTGATCTGCATCTCTCTGGAGTTGCCAGGGTGACAGCATTCTTTGTCCAAATATTCTACTAACTCTTCAGGATTCTGCACTTGCTCAGGGGTGAAGTTCCAAAACACTGGGGGTGCCCATTGGCCTAGGTACTTGCCCATCTTGTCCCACACACCCTGCCACTCATAATTATTCAGCCTTGGGGCAGATCTCTGGATGATATTCTTAAATTGCTTACCAACTTTAGACAAAAACGAAACAGTATTCCCAAGAAGTATTATTAGAAGTATCTTAACTGCCCAAGGATGTTCAAAATACTGAAAAATTACTGTAATGAAGGAGGAAACATTATAGAAGAAGGTAGTGACCCTGCCATTCTGTATTTCCTCCGTAAAAAAACTCTCAGAAAAGTTACTGCAATTGCTAGTTGTCTCCACGAAATGGTCTCCGTGGTACAGTACTGGCTTCATTGAGAAGTTTACATACCACACCAACGTCAAGGTCAATGTTCTAAAAACAAACCTCACAAGCGAGACATCACTATTCACTGCAGACCACAGCAAACTGCAAAAAACAACACCAATCTTTAACATGTACAGCAAAAAAAAGAGCACAATGCAGGTTAGACAAATCAATATCGAAAACAGAGGAACCAACATTGTGACCCACAACTGCTAACAGATATACATTCCCTAATACACTCCGGTTAATCTGTTATTATCTCAAACATTTCGAGCCCCACGTTGGGCACCAAAAAAGGACTGTCGTGGTTTAACCTCAGTCAGCAACTGAGTAACACACAGCTGCTCGCTCACTCCCCCCCTGCCCCCGCTGGGATGGGGGAGAGAATTGGAAGAGTAGAAGTGAGAAAAACTCATGGGTTGAGATAAAAACAGTTTAATAATTGAAATAAAATAATGATAACAATAATAATAATTATAATAATGTAATAATGATAATAATAATACACAAAGCAAGTGATGCACAGTACAATTGCTCACCACCCGCCCACCGATGCCCAGACAGTCCCTGAGCAGCGGCCCCCCCGGCCAGCTTTCCCCAGTTTATGTACTGAGCATGACGTCACATGGTATGGAATGTCCCTTTGGCCAGTTTGGCTGTGCCCCCTCCCAGCTTCTTGTGCACCTCCAGCCTTCTCAGTCGGTAGAGCATGGGAAGCTGAAAAGTCCTTGGCTAGTGTAAGCACTACCTAGCAACAACTAAAACACCGGTGTGTTATCAACATTGTTCTCATCCTAAATCCAAAACACAGCACTGTACCAGCTACTAGGAAGGAAATTAACTCTATCCCTGACGAAACCAGGACACAGATATGATGAAGTTCTTTATTTTCTCAATATCTTTATCAGCCCAATTCTGACCCCTTATTCTCAGACAGGAAATAGTAAGAACTAAAGAGGATCATGAGAATGGTAACAGGGAAGGTCACAGCTTTGATTGGCTTCTGTACAGGGAATAATTAAATAGAAAACAATCTTTTAGACTGAAAAAGACATGACTGTGAAGTGATATGTTTAAGTCTATAAAATCATGCGTTGCACGAATAAAGATAAATACAGAACAATTTTTCATTGTTTCTTCAAGTTAAAGAATAAAGTGACAAAAATATACTAGCAAGTGTCATGCTCAAAACATATAAAGAAGAAATCCATAGTTTAACTGTTGAACCTTGTCATATGATGTAAAGACTATGAGTTCAAACAAAATTAGGCAAAATAGTGCAAAAAGTCCACCAAACCCTATTAAACTTATTAGTACAAATTCAAACATCTGCATTTGAATTATTCAGAATAACTTTACAATTAGAAAGAAGAAATATATATTTTTAGGATATAAATGGTATCATTCCAAAATAGTGTCAGGACTCCAAGTGCAACCACATGTCTCAGTGGCCCCAACCAGCCTCACCTGAAATTAACACCCTCACACACACACACACACTGCCCCTGTACCCAGGAGCATCCAGTTCGTACTTGAGATCTTCTGTAGCTCAGCCCTGCGCTCAGCCCTGCCTTCTGCAGACCCTGACTTGGTTGGATTTTTCTAAACTAACCTCAAACCTGACCTGTTACCTTGTATTTTTGTGATGATTACTGAACTGAATCCTATTACTGAATAGCACCAACAGCTATCACCATCCCTGCTATGCTTATCTTACACAGAGGCTGTAAGACCATGCTGAGGTGGGGAGGGCACTGCCCTGCCTGTGCTGGGTTCACCCTTGACTCCCAACTCACCTTTGTTTGTGGACAGCCCTGCTCTTGCTGTTCCCCAACAAAAGGCTGAAATATATGATCAGAAGAATAACTCCCTGAGAGTGTCTATTTTTCTAGATTTAGATGAATATACTGTACATTGGGAAAATACAACTTTTTGTTTAACCTCATCAAACACATTTCTTTGGAAATCCAGTGATGCTCCTTACCAGAGACAGGTAAGGTGTCAGTCTAGACAGACTGCTGGTCTGAACTTAGGTAACCAGAAACTCCCTGATAGAATTGTTTAGGATGCCTTCTTCAACAATATCTACCTGTAGCATCATTTTGGTTTTGTTAATATGAGAACTGACATGAGTGCTAAAACTACTTCTAGATAGATACAATTCATGGTCTGTGCACACTTGAAAAAAATATGCTTTGCACACCTATAAAACCTTTTTGAATCCTGTAATTTCACTGCAAAAAGTACAAGTATATGTTGGTCTCAATTGCGTTTGCTCTGTTTTCTACTATGAGGAAATGGCAGGGCCTCTATTTTTTAAAATAACACTGTAAGCTACCAAATACTCTTTTCACTGAAATTTCTCCTCCTTTTCCTGACCTATCCAGTAATTGTACTTTCTGTATCAATCAATGACACACGGTTAACTAGCAGGAAAAATTGTCCTTGTAAAACAGACACAACTCTATGAAACAAAATATTAAGTGATAAGATGCAGGCAACTTCCAGCTGAGTGGGAGAATAAGAAGTGTAGATAGGGTGTCAGTCTTTGTAAAGAAAATAATAAAATCTCATGTCTTAGATTGATGGCATAAAAGACCTTGTATAATAGTGAAACAAAATTCTCTATGTAAAACTGAAAGTTACTTATAGACTGTGTGTCAATCAGACCATTTTTCATAGCTGACAGTTCCTAAAGGAATTAGAGAAAAAAAAAATATTCTAGTGTCACAGACAGTATCACAGAGGCTTTAAGAGCAAAATGTTTCCTTTCAGATTCGTCTATCTCAATAGACCTTTGATGGGCTTGACTGATCCCTCTGAACACGAGTTTGACTTGGTCACCTAGTAACACAGAAAAATCCTTTGATTCATGTTATATGACTTGCAAAACTCATGCTATTGAACAAACACATCTATAGGTTCATTATAAGCAATGGGCTGAAGAAAGGATTAATGGTATGAACAAAAAAAATACATATTGGGTTGAAAAAAAAATCCTTGTATAGTTAAGGGACATAAATGTATTTTGGATAAAATTCTGCTGGTTAGAGAAAGGATGCAATTAGAGCTGAAATCCATATTTCTGTGGCTAGAAAGACAGTTCATATACCCAGATTTAATGAACATTTTTGTAGGATTTTATTTACAACTTGTTGAGTATGAAAATTAAATATCTAGTTATGAATGGGACCATGAGGAGCTCAGCAGTTTAAGAAATATCATTATTTCCTGGTGTCGTGGTTTAACCTCAGCCGGCAACTAAGCACCACGCAGCCGCTCGCTCACTCCCCCCCGGTGGGATGGGGGAGAGAATCGGAAGGGTAAAAGTGAGAAAACTCATGGGTTGAGATAAAGGCAGTTTAATAGGTAAAGCAAAAGCCACACACGCAAGCAAAGCAAAACAAGGAATTCATTCACTACTTCCCATGGGCAGGCAGGTGTTCAGCCATCTCCAGGAAAGCAGGGCTCCATCACGCGTAACGGTTACTTGGGAAGACAAACGCCATCACTCCAAACGTCCCCCCCTTCCTTCTTCTTCCCCCAGCTTTATATACTGAGCATGACGTCACATGGTATGGAATATCCCTTTGGCCAGTTTGGGTCAGCTGTCCTGGCTGTGCCCCCTCCCAGCTTCTTGTGCACCTCCAGCCTTCTCAGTCAGTAGAGCATGGGAAGCTGAAAAGTCCTTGACTAGTGTAAACACTACCTAGCAACAACTAAAACATGGGTGTGTTATCAACATTGTTCTCACCCTAAATCCAAAACACAGCACTGTACCAGCTACTAGGAAGGAAATTAACTCTATCCCTGCTGAAACCAGGACACCTGGGTATTGCTAAAACTATATTCCCTGGATTATCCAGGAATGTGGAAATATTTATATAATACTGACTAGTTATTTCATTATTGTTAGTCTCAGTAGGTTTTAAAAAGGCATTCAGGTACCCTTTCTTTCTAATAATCACAAGACATGTTGATATAGTGTAACTCTCCACTGAATGGAAATAATCTTGTAATAATAAATTTGTTCCCATAATCTAAGAAAGTGTATGGCTGATGTATTTCTCAAATATGTGGGTATTTACTAGTATAAAAAAATTAGTTAACTATTAAGATGAGTATCATAACGGAGATGCAATTAATAATGTGGTCTTTTTTCCTCTAAAATGCATGCCTTCTTGATTCCTATGGGATTTTTTGCATATTTCATTTTGACACGCCTTCCACATAACAACTCTTCAGGGACAGAAATCCTTGGATTTGTGCCCTTTGAATGGCAACTTTAAATGGGGGAATGCTCGAAATATCCTGTATCTCTCTTTGCATTCCTTAGAGGTCAAAGGGTTTTGCTTTCTTTGGAGAAGCTTTGCAACTTCAGAGCAGCTGAAATTATTTCTGTTGACCCCAGGCTTGTATCACATCAAAAGAAGAGATTTTGAAAGGATACAAAATTGTAATAAAAACAAGCAAATAAATAAGCAAACACATGGCATACAGAATATGTCTCAATCTTTATTTCTTGTAAGTATTTTGTGCTGCTTTAACTTATTGAATCTGTTTTCTAATGTTCTTATGTCTTTTTTTTTTTTTTTAAATACTATTAACTTCCTTCTTTTGACATAGTAAGATACCTATATGTACAATTTAAATAACATCTCAACATTTAAGTTTTCACTCAGTTACTGTGGAAACCTTTCTTGCTCAGCCCTTTCAGAAAGATAATATGAAGGCAACTAGCCCTTGTAAACATTGGCACTGAAAAATTCTGACTTGCTGGTTCAGACTGCATGTTATTGAAGCCAGAGTAAACACTTTGCTGAAGTCAAACACCAATCTCTTTTCTTCCATTCTAAAATCATTCCTCCACTGCACAAAGGTTCCTAAGCTTTATTTCTGTATGTAAAATTATCTCAGAGATAATTAATGAGTTTTTTCTTTCCCATCCATCCTCAGGTGCAGCTAGACTCTGAGGGTCTTGATCATAATTTTTAAAATGGATTCTAATAAACTGAGATATGCAAGTCTATTGTCATGAATTTCATAATGTAAATCATGGACTTTTATACTTAATTTTATTCCACTATTAATATTAATAGTTGACAGATGCCAGGCCCATTGTCACACAATGAAAAACTTTTCAATTAAAATATATATTCCCCCTTTATACCTACTATAGCATTATTGTAGAAATTGTTCAGAAAATTTCCTGCATATCTTCTGTGTCATATAATAGATAAGAATTTTGCCATTTGTTCCAACAGAGTCAAATTTTCATCCATGTTGCTTTGCTAATGCCATGTTCAAACAGACTTACAAAGAGTTGCCAAATACACACAAAGGCTTCAAGTTTCTGCCTCTCTTTTGTCAGCTGATGTGCTTACTACAGGACTAAACCAGTTACTCTGCCATGATTCCTATTGCTTCCTGCAGAATTGTTTAAAATGTCCAAGAGACTAGCTGGCTTAGATAAGGATTGCTGAGGAAATTTTCATGCACAGGAAGAAAGAGTACTTAGAGAAGCAGGCAATAATAGTACCTGCAATACTGTAAGTCATACCTAAAATGGTATTTTATCTGTCAGAAAGGGATAAGGAGTAGGCTGATGGGCTAGTTCCTTTATGTTGCACTGGACAAGCAGTTGGTATCAACTTTAACTTTATTAGAAGCAGTGAATGCTTACTACTTGTGTATAGAAATAATTACACTCTTATTATTCATAATTTGGCTTTCTGTCCCAGTTAAAAAAAAAAAGAGAAAGCAATTAGAAAGACAGATTTTTTTTTTTTTTTTGTGACTAACATTTCATTTTGTCTGTTAGTAAAGAATCAACAGAAAAAGAAGCATGGAGTCACACAAAACACAAAGAAAGTCTTACAAATAATAAATGTAAACCAATGAAAAGAGAATCACAAAAAGGCAATTTTGAAGGTGTGCAAAATGCAGAAATTAATTCTTTCTCCAAAAAAAAAGTAACAGCTAGTTAAAAATGTACAATGGAAAGCAGTCCAAGAGACAACCATAAATATACAATATAAATTGTAAATAAAATTGATTCCAAAGTTTGATACATATATGAGAATAACTCAGAGAACCATTCTTGGAAAGATGAGAGACAATGTGCTCCTTCTACAATACGGAGCTAGACCCAGCTATCAACAAAATTTCTAAATTCATTCATTTGAGCTAACACTGTGTGAACCTTTACTCTCATCTTGAACATCTAAGTGAAGAAGACAGCATCTGAAATTCAGCTAATGGAAAATGGAAGTAACCCTGTAGAGGTATCCATTCCATATTTCTGACCAAGAAAAATACATTAAATTGTCATACAATGCAAAATGTGGGAATTTTAAAATGTCCTACATAACATTTACAAAGGACAAAGCTATCTAATAAAGCTCATTTTACGTCAGATTCTAAATCTTACCATTTTGATTTGAGAGGTTCTATATAAAATAAATGAAATTTGTGACAGGTGTCAGGAACAATATTGGTAGGGTCAGATTATAGGCTGTCAAGTCTGTTTGTGAAGATAAATAATAGTAGACCAGAAGAAACAAGTATTATAATAGGTAACATGCTTACTTACCCATAATGAAAATTTCCACTATTATTAATCAATATTTACTTCATTCTGTGTTTTAGTTTGATTGTAACTAACAAAAGTTAACATGATTTTTGATTTAATGGAAATTTTCAATAGAACAACTGAGAATTTCTGCTTGCCTACAAGTTGTTCTCCAAAAGTAGCCTACATATTTGAGGTTAATGATCATTCAGAATATTTTTTAAATATAAATCTGGTAAAAACTAGCTAAATCATACCGATTGAACTTCCCTCAAAATAGCAGAAATTTGCACTGAACTTCCTAAATTCATGAATTATGTCAAACACAAGAACTAATGATCTGGTACTAGAACTGTTTGATCTGAAACTGAAACTGTTTTGTAGAGCGAGGGAATCTATACTTTCCAAATGAAAAACAATGAAATATAATATGGCGAAAATATATTTAACAATAGACACCGCATTTTATTAATAAAACTTAATTGTCCTCAGCAGTATTTCATAAACTTTTTTCATCCATATAATATAATAAAGACAGCAATAATGACAGATATATGGGATGGCAATGAAGTATGTCTCAAATGAGAAACCAATACTAAGACATGTTTGAAGAGAGGAACTCTAAACTCAAATAGTAGTTAAAGTTACTACATAACAAATTATTCCTTCATCATTTAAGGTTACAGAGTCTACTTATGTTTGCACAGCAGAAGTCTAATGAGCAGTGAAAATGATAACATATTGTGAACCCACAGCACTGAAGCATTGATTTATAAAGGCAATAAAACACACACAAAAAGCTATTGTTTGCTAATTCTCTTTTTTATGGTTACCAACAAATTCAGAACTTGGTGCAAGTGAACATGATATTCCTTCCATTAGAAGAGTAAAGTTCAGCTGACGTCTCACAGGACTTCCTGACCTGAGGGAAGAAGTTGTTATCTCAGTTAATTGAATTCTTTGGTGGGAATCCAACTAATTAGTCTTCTATTTCCTCAGCGAAAGGAAAATAGCTCTCCT
The DNA here is from genome assembly GCF_965638725.1 of Aptenodytes patagonicus. Lineage (NCBI taxonomy): Eukaryota > Metazoa > Chordata > Aves > Sphenisciformes > Spheniscidae > Aptenodytes > Aptenodytes patagonicus. The sequence continues at coordinate 22,085,519 of NC_134952.1, read as the reverse complement.
ATCAGTGGATGAGAAATAGGGGGCAATGGAGGTGAGAGGATGGGACACATTAAAGCAGTAGGACAATCTGGAATTCTTCAGCTTTCCCTCAAAAAACCAAACCAAACCAAACAAAAAAAACCCCAACACACTAAAAAAAACCCTCCTGAATAATCTGAGTACTCCAAGTTTATTGAAAATTGCAGATTGTTTTAATGATCAAATACAGGTCTACAAATGATAATATATACAGAACTATAACTTTGGTTCAGACGTCTAATAGAACTGATAACCTAGCAAGGATGTTGCACACAACTGTCAAGTCAGACTCCTGCCTGGATAATTGGGGAGGCTCTTTGTGTTATCATTTTCTTATACATGAAATGTCGTTGATAAAACTGTTTCAAATGAAGATTGATTGTCTTGGAATAGAGTATGCTGAAAGAAAGAGGATCCTGTGCAGAAGGATCTGACTATCAGTCCACTTAACAGAAGCTTAGCATGCTGAAGAACATCTTGTATTGTTTGGATTCAATCCATCATTAAACATAAATGAGAGGAAGACTGAGATACACAAATGTGCAAATGCCACATGGGTAGATATATTAAGGAATCTGTAACCATCTGGACTCAATATGGAACCTAAAATATGCCCATTTATCAAATTATAATTCCCACGCAACATATCACATCAGTATTTCAGTACTGATTAAAAGTAAATTGTTTGGAATTTATCAAACTGAGTTCAGAAGCAATCACGTATACTTTTTTTTATGTGCCATATATTCTTCAGAGATTAAGTTATTCTCCTCCACTAGAAATATGCAGCAATGATAGCCCTGGTCCTGCAAAGACTTGTACATGTGCTTTAATGACTCAAGGAATTAGTCTTATTAACTTTAATAGGACCATTCAATCAATTAAATTAAACATATGCATGAATCTTTGCAACAAAAAAGTTTGAAAAGGAAGCATTTTAACACTTATCTCTGTGTGAGAGAATAACTCTCAAGGAGTATGGAGATATCAAGAGGCCAGTCCAAAAGTTGTCTGTGACTGTCTTTGAATATTAAGAGATGTAACATAATGAGGTAGACATTGCCTAACTTCTGAAACAAGGAGACTGGAACAAGCCACTTACTTTAACTATTCCTCTTGTCTCCACCTCCTCATTCTGGTTGACTTTACAGCTTTAAAGTATTTTAATTTAAACTAATTGAATTAGTTAATTAGTTAACTGATTAAATTAAATTCATAGAGAGAACAAAATTCTACGAAAATAATGTGTGTTTTACCAAGTAAGAACTGAATAATGGGTTTAGCCTAGTCTATATAACAGAGTACTAACCACCTGGCACCATATATTCTGTAATGGAAATGCAAGAATCTTGCATTATGAGTTTTGTTGGGCAACATGAGACTATTGGACAAATGTCTAAAACGACACTTTGGAAGGAGAATTACATAAGCAAAAATAAAGTTTGAGAAGAAGAGACTGAAAAATTTTTATTGTTTATAAAGTATTAAAAACTAAACAGATTTCCAGCAATCTTCACATCAGAGCTGTATGTAGAACAATTTCTGTATCACAATTAGATATAGAATCATAGAACAGTTTGGGTTGGAAGGGACCTCTAAAGGTCACCTAGTCCAGCCCCCCTGCTACAGACTAAATATAGTGGAACAAATGAAAATAATTTATTTTTAAAATGTTATCAGGCAATAAGGCTTTCAATCATCTTCACGTAGTAAAAAAAGATAAAGTGAAGGGCTGTAAGAGAAATCTAAACAACTTGGATAGTTGCTTAAAGTAAAAGATTAACAACAACAAAAAAAGACACTATGTAAAACTTCCTAGAAGTAAAAGGACATATAATGACAGCAACAATTTCTTTATAAGTCACGGCTCATCCAAATCATAATGATCTATGAATTAAATCCATTCCAGGAAAAGTGTTAATGGCAGGGAGGGGCAGAGAACTGTTATTCTGAAGCAAGCTTTGATTCATATGAAAACATATATATTCCTTTCACTACAGGACTGCAGAGAATGACAACCATACTAGGTAGATTCTCTTCTGTGGAGCTTTGTATTGAAGGAGATTTTCATCACAATTTTGGACACGGCTAGAATTTTTCTCTAGTAAAGAAAATCTTCAGTGTCAGTCAAGTACTGTACTTAAAGAGTATCTTCTATTGACTGACAGCTTTTAAACCAATACTAAATTGCCCAAGGAACTACTGAGACATCAAACCTCATTGGGAGGCATCAAATCTCATTGTTAAGAATGCTAGTTAGGAACTCCAGGGGGTTACCTTGTTCTTACTGTTTATCAAGAATAAGAAAGCACTGCCATAGCACTATCACACAAAATAATTTTCTGAGTCCATTTAATCCTCTTTCCTCTTTAGCTTCTCAGCTTCACTGGTCACTTCTCTTTTAGATTGTTTTTCATGCCTTTAATCTCTGTAAGCAGTAGTAATAGCTATCATGACAGACGGAGTAGCTGGGCAAGTGATTTAGACTGATGAATATTTTCTCTGCATAATCAAATAGCTGGCAATAAAATGGACTACATTTTACTCCCAATTACAACAATATAAACCAAAGTTAAGTCCTTGGACTTAATTTACCATTGATCTTCATTGGGGGATGCATCAATGTGTCAATGAATTCACATGAGTACTATGGTATTTGACCCACTGTTTGGCAAAGGGTTATTACATTTCTCAAAATGCACTGTCGATCTTGACCTTTGTTTTGATGTTTGACATTTTCATTGATTTTTCTACATTTATTTCCATCTGGCTATTTCCATTTTAGTTGAAACTTGACTTCACTTGCTGTCCCTAATTGATATACAGCTCATTTTATCAAATAGTGAGGTCTTTTTCCAGTGTATGCATTTAGAGACTACATGCTGAGTTATGTTTCTCCAGCCTTAGTGTGATTGGCTTCCATTCTGTTTTTACTGTTTTACAGCCAAAAAAAGATAGGTTGATTTTTTTTATTTTTTGTCTCTTCCTCATCTTTATTTTTGACATCCATGACAAATTAGTATCAGTATACTAGTTTGTCAGCTCAAATAACTATTAATTGTATTGATGCCACTATGAGAACCAGGAAATGAAATAATAAATACCCACACACACCAATATATCAGATCCAACTGATTAGTCAAGAATTAGTTTTACTATACATGTATGTCTGTACACCTATTTACTATACAAATATTATTGCAGATCAGCCTACGGTATCCCATATCCAGCTCTACTGATCAATATATGTATTCATGTATATGTGTGTGATATGCTTAAGAAGAAAGTTAATGTGGCCTTTAATGTCTCTCTGATACTCTAAAACCACTCTTTTTATAAATCTGCAAAACACCAAACCATATTAAGACAATCAAAGTACCCTGACCATCTTGGCTTAATTTGTGAAGCATAGGCACTATAAGCTATTGTATTACAAAACCTGTGATTAAATTTGCAATCCAGAGGCTATCTCTCTGGGAATCCATTACATATTTAATACAATTCATACTGAAAACAAAATTCACTATGTATCACTAGAACACACATTGTAATACATACTCCTTAAACCCCCCACACATACACACGCATAGCCATTTGAGATCACAGCCCCGATAATTACAAGTAAGTAGTCCATGTATCCTTGAAATTTTATTCTTTTTTTAATTCTTGTTTTAGACTCTGCTGAAAGAAAAAAAAATATTTTCACAAAATCAGTTGTCAATACTTTTTTTTTTAAGTTTTCAAAAAAGGTCTATTTCTTTTCATGACTGTATTTACTTTTTCCATTAATTACTATAGCTGGCATGTTGGCATTCCATGGTGCACACAGACTGAAGATCATAAATGCTTATGTACAATATTCTGAGCTGAACTGTAAAGTAGGATTTATCAGGCTATGAACAGCAAAGAACACATTTTGAGTATTTATTTTATTGAGCCTATCATTAGGAATTCATGTTTGTAATGAAAGTCAAGTTATTCATTTAGGTTCCCTATAGAGGCACAGAGAAACATACTCAGGTAAGGGTAGGACCCAGTATGTTGAGAAAGGAACTGATGGATCTGTTCTTGAGTGTCCTGGTTTCAGCAGAGATAGAGTTAATTTCCTTCCTAGTAGCTGGTACAGTGCTGTGTTTTGGATTTAGGATGAGAACAATGTTGATAACACACCCATGTTTTAGTTGTTGCTAAGTAGTGCTTACACTAGTCAAGGACTTTTCAGCTTCCCATGCTCTACCGACTGAGAAGGCTGGAGGTGCACAAGAAGCTGGGAGGGGGCACAGCCAGGACAGCTGACCCAAACTGGCCAAAGGGACATTCCATACCATGTGACGTCATGCTCAGTACATAAACTGGGGGAAAGCTGGCTGGGGGGGCCGCCGCTCGGGGACTGGCTGGGCATCGGTGGGCAGGTGGTGAGCCATTGCATTGTACATAATTTGCTTTGTATATTATTATTATTATTACATTATTATTATTGTTGTTATCATTATTTTATTTCAATTATTAAACTGTTTTTATCTCAACCCATGAGTTTTTCTCACTTCTACTCTTCCAATTCTCTCCCCCATCCCAGCGGGGGCAGGGGGGGAGTGAGCGAGCAGCTGTGTGGTGCTCAGTTGCCGACTGAGGTTAAACCACGACATTGAGGCAACACTAAAAAAGTCAGTCTCGGGGACGGGAAGCAGTAATGTACCTCTGAGCTTTTTTATCCCCTCAAGACACACAGCTCTTTTCCAGATTTCAGTTAAGTAACAATCTTCTTTCAAAATTCATGGACATATAGTGTCCATGAATTTACCTATACATTTAGTCCAAAAGAGGAGGGGCCATAAATACTTTCCTTTCTTATGCCCTCATATCCTCTTTAATTGGTTCTTTTGCATATCAGTGATTACACTGCTTGTCTAAAGAGACAGGTTCAATTACCCTCTTTATCTCAGAGGATCTGGATCTGTCTCCTCCATTATAGTGCCCTGTCCATTAAGTTATGGGTATTTTGGAAACACTTCAAAATCCTTTTTTTAGTAATTATTTCATTTTGCATGGAATAGCTAAATATTAATTGGCCCCCAAAGAAAAAGAGGAAATAAGATGCCATGCCTCAGAGAGGGGCACCCACTAGTGGGCAGAGATCTGTGTTTCCCCTCATTCCCTTTATTTCACAGATACATAGCATTTCATATTCAGTATTCACTTAACTTTATTGCCTTCAGTAAATTCAGTTTGTAAGCCTAACCACAACAATTTCCAAATGTGCAAATAGTATGCCACTAACAACAGCACTACTGAGAGAAGCTGTATCATTCATATCCAGGCCTTACATCCCAACATGTTCAAAAAGATTTAGTCCTGTGCACGCATTTGTGATTAAAATGTGTTTCTTCCCTGTTTTTTTTTTTTTCTCCATAGTAAATATTTTGTGATACACATCTAATGACCAAATTACCATATCAAAGAAAACCACAGTGGCAAAAGGCACTGATAGGTATCTTTTTCAACTGTATAGGGAGAAGCTAGACTTTAAAGAACACCCTCGTCCTAGATTATTTTTTTTCCCTCAGGGCTTAGAAAATTCACATTAAAGGAAAATGTAGAAAGCTTGCCACAGTTTTTTAAGAAAAAAAGATTTAAAATTTGATGACCAAACTGTTCTTAAATAATATATTTTTTTGTTCTCTCTAAACCACTTTTCAAATATTGACTTAATCTGAAAAAGAAGTATATCTAAAATTACTTGGCAAGACTATCTCTTGACACGGACAAGACAATGGCAGAGGTGCTCTCAAATCCTTGACAAAGAAAGGTTAATTATGAAATATTTATGGATGTAACCAATCTGTTCAATGGCAATTTAAAATCTATTTCAGTTCTTTCGCTATCACAAATGACTCTGATGTTTTTCTTCTTTCATTATGGCGAAGAATGTGACATATTCATCAAATGTTAGAGGCCACTGGGTAACTTTGAGGGAGATATTAAACTCTCTAAAGGAGTTTCATGGCATCTTCCTTTGCTTGCTCAGTTTCTTTCTATTCTCTAGTATAATCTCTTCAAATTTCAGGCATTTTTATATCCTCTTTGCTACCCTGTAGACCTGTTACATGGTATTGCCGTTGCTAGAAACAGGCCACGGGCATTGAACTGAATTTGCAAGGCCTCAGGAGTAAGGCTTGTCAGGCTTGTTTTCTCTTAACTTTTTTTGATCTACCTTGGTCACTTGGTTTAGATGTAACATCAATTTTGCTAACTGACCAGCTGGCTATGGCTAATTTGTTTATCTTTGTATGGTACTACCATGGCTTTACAAGTCTACAGGGAAAAACAGGCCTGGTGTGACAGCACAGGCTTTGCTAACTGGAGACAGAGGATGTAGCGTAGAGGAGCACAGCCCCAGGACGACAAAGGATGGGGCACAGGCCCCAGAACAGGAGACCTCACGGCTATCAACAACTCACCAGGTGTCAATTAAAGAAACTCAAACCTGGTGGTTTGAGCTGGACAAAACTGGGTTTAGGCTAAACACAAGTAAAAACCATCATATAAAGTAAAACTCTGTGTAATGTGAAGCTGTAGACCAATAAAGCTAACACAAGGTGTGAAAGCATGTCAGCAGTCATGTAAAAATTACCCTGAGTGGATTTTAGAGAAAGGAGGAAGAAACTATCAATACCAGCATCACATTATCTCCAGTGCGGGATGACAGAGGTTGACAACTCACCATAACACCCCTACCACCAATGAAACCACCAACTTTAAGTTCTGGAAACAAACGTGAAGAGTGAGCACACTACCAGGCAAAGGAATAGAAACTAAGAAGTGCACATATAACAATTCTAACTCTGTTATTAGTACTGAAAATTTTTCTGCATAAAACTATTCTTTCTTTTCTGTAATAATTAGATCTGGACTAATGTTGATGAGACTGCTTAGATTTCAATTATACCATTAATAAATTCCTGGTTTTAAATACAAGGTGTGTTTTCTCTTTGCCCATAAAAAAGATTGTGAGCGTTACAACTTGACAAAGAGATCAGAGTAGTATCTTTCAAGAACACATATTTATTAAAATTATCCTTTGAACTTTGTTTCTTGAAACTGAGTTCAGATGTTTTGGATCTAGACTTAAGGAGTCAAAATTTATGATGGCCATTGCCACACACCTAGGATGGGTTTGACTCCCTTGCACTGGAAGAAGATTTGCAAGAAGAGGCTGCATTGACTTAGACCTGCAGTGAATTTTCCCCACAGGATATATTTAAATTAATTCTGCTGGAATTTGTTTTAATGAACTATTCATAAAATGTTATGAACAGCTTTCATAATTGCCTAGAATTTCTGCTGAAAAAATGTACATCAGTAGATTCAAAGCACTACCTGGACTTCCCCAGTCTGTCAATATCTGTCAGAGTTATCGCCTAGAGGGATACCTAAAAGGAAGAGGAGTTAGATGGAGAATGTAAAAACCTGTCTGCCAGGTGAGAAAGAATTTATATTATTATTCTGTCTTTCTCTTTGTTCTTTTCCTTTCTATATATGTTTATCTGCCTGTGGTTTTGCACTAATTGCTGTAGCAATAAAGAAACAGATGATGTACATGAGGGTTCATTCTAATGAAACTGTGAAGAGATCATATTTTTGTGCTATCAATTTCTGTTTCCTACTAAAAGAAACAAGGTATTAATGTCAAAATAAATGCTATTCCATTTAATAGACTAAGAGTCAAAACACATTCCTACATTTCAGCAGCTCAGAATACAACCTGTTAGCACAATATATTAAGATAAAAGCAATCAGACTAATTATAAAAATCTTCATAGTGTTCCCTGAGGCACTGGTACCCATTAAGATTTATGTTGCTAGAGTTCCACCCACCTTACTTACCTACCTACTCTATGGCAATGACAGACAAATAAGAGCCTGATCAAGACTGCACTGAAATCATTATTTTAGGAAAAAGTTTAAATCTTTTCAGGGTAAAGTGTAGTCTGTTGAAAACTGTACTTGTTTATATCTGCAATAAGACATAAATCATAAAAACTGATCTTCCTCTCAAATTCCATAGACAAATAGAATTCCATTATGGGTGCTTGGAGAAAGAAAGCAATCACTCCTTTCTGCTCTGTAAACTGTTTTACTGATTTGTATTCCTTGGTACCTCCTAGACACTGAGGTACAAAAAAAGGAAGTATTATACTGCTTACCAAGCTAGCTGATGGTCAATCAGCTACATCTTCTTTCCATCTGAAAATAAAATTTCCAACAAATCTTTCTATACTTTTTTAAGGACCAAACCTTTGCATCTGAATAGTAACATTCATCTTTAAATGTGTGAAGATAAATGTGTTTTTTACCAGTAGACTAAGATCCCTAAATGCTACCCTGTAGTAATGTCGACCTAAAACTGAACACACAGAGCATTAAATTAAACATTGTGGTTGGATAGGTTTGGCCCCATTTGTCATCAGATTAAGAAAACAAATCCAAAAGGACTCTTAACCCAAAGAAGTAGAAACTGTATTATCTTTATTGATTTTGATGTTGTTAAGAAAAAAGTCTGATTGCAGTTATTCTCATACCTAACATCAGTCATCAATCTCTGGTTCATACAGCCATGAAAGGCATTGTGGAATTATATTTGAAGGGGATGTTAGTAACAAGCTTAAAAAATGTGATTACATTGGTCTTTCAGTGCTACCCAAAACTTTTATGAGTTTTTTTCATCTAGTTCCCAAGCAAATTATTAATATCATCATAATGATATATAACTGAATAATCATTGTAGAAAAAATATGCATATTGTTGGCTAAAAAAGCATTTTCACTTAAATCCATGTTTCCAAAATGTGTTTCCGAAAGTATGATCCCTCATGGGACATGAACAGTAGTATAGAAGATTCCAAAAGGGAACTCTGATGTTCTCCACGGCTTTATCTTTTATTATAAAAATGAAAGCAAACCCAAAGGATGCTGTGCTTGCAAGGGAAGCCTTCAAAATGCAAGTGAGAAAGTGTTACCTAGAGAGACATTTGCTGAGGAAGTAAAGGGCCAGATGCCATAATTCTGAGCTGTGAAATGTCCTGTTTATTTCATATGATGCAGAAACTGAGAAAGAGATTTTACAGTTTAGCATTATTAACTATTTCACTCATTCTCAAACCATGTAATAAAGGAAAAGTATCATACTAGGAAGATTATTTCTCACAGTGTTTGTGTTGGGGAGGAGGCATGAAAAAGTAGAGGAGGGATGTGTGAAAATGCATAAATTAAGATGTATAAGCTTGCAACACAGCATGATGGGGTTACAGTGGGGGCTTTATTGGCTTCCATAACTGTAAAGCAGAGATAACAATACTACCTTTTTGAAAAACTTTAAGATATGCAGATGGATTTCAATAAGGGTGAAGTATGAGGTAATAAGAAATAAAAATTGACTAAATCTCCTTCTACCCCAAGAATGATGAAAATAATTTTGAAAACAACTTTTGAAACTCTCTAAATTCAAACAAAAGCAATAAAAAACCCCAGCCCTTTCAATTAAAAATATGAACACATTAATGAAACATTTAAATTACAGCTGAGCAATGTCCTCTAGTACCAGCTGTGGGTCATCCGTAGAAAGAGAGCTTTTGCTGTTGGTGCTATTAAAAACAGATACCAACAAATAGCTGTGTTATTCTGTGTCAATGCAATGTATTAGAAAAGTGATAGAGATAACAGCTGCCATACAAAAAGGCAAGATGCTTTCATCTACTTACAAATTAAATATTCAAATGCATGTTTATTTATGTAATTATTTAGTTAGTTATCTTTATGAACATTATATCTTCATCCATTTCTATCAAATATTTTGGACTTCAAAAGTTATCATTTTGCCATTTCTATGGTACTTGTTTCCATCTACTCAACTGGATTTCCCTCTGTTTCCTTCAGTCTCACTATTGTCTACTTTATGCACTGAGGATAAATATTAGGTCTGCAACACAGAGAATATTGATTCATAATTTCAAAGAAAACAGAGAGAACTATTTCAGAGGAACATTATCAAACCTTACAGACAGGAAAGAGCCATTGCTAAATAGACATTGCACAGAAAAAGCTTATTTACATTTGATACAGAAAAGTCTATAACATATTGAAATAAATATAAGTAGAATTGTTTTGCCTAAATTTAGATATCTATCATGTAGTTGCTTACATGAAAACACTGTCTCTAAGCTCAGTTATAATCTCTGGAGATCTGATCAATAGAGTTTGTGCAGGTTTTGATTCAATATATTTGACTAAATGCAAGTATCTATGATAAAGTGACATGAATGATTTGTATTTTCCATTGATTTTACTGACTAGATTTCCATTGACTGTAGGAGAAGAACAGGCACTGAGGCTCATGGTATTTGTCTAAAGTTAGACAAAATTAAACTCTCCCTATATATACACAAGCATAAAAATTATGGATGTATATACAAAAGAAAGTTCAAGAATAGTGTGAGCTGGCATAGCCTTCTTAGGCTGGCTTACTCTGAGAAATAGTTCTTAAAGACACCATGGTACACACTTCAGTATAGTGTAGTAAGCAGAACACATTCCTAGGATTACCAGTGAGCTTCTAGTACAGTATAAAATTTTAAAGAGTAATTACCTTCTTTGATCAGTAGATGAAGGCCAAGATGAATACATTTTTTCCAAATTAAACATCTTCATCCACTGTCCATTCTCATTTTAGCATCCTGTTAGTGATTTTTCTTGATGCCTTACTAAGGTATGAATAAGGTATGGAAGCAATGGTCTCACAAATTCAGGGATCTAGCTTCTTGTCCACAATTTTGGCATGGTGTTTAGCTGGTACAATGATGGCACAAAAACCTTTTGAACATTATTAGATAAATCTTGAATTTGTTCTTGTACTGTACAAAGTCAATGCAGTCAAGTTTTGTTTTGTTTTTTTTTTCAAATATAAATGAAATAATTAATGGAAGAGCTAATCATGGTAAACATGACAAAAAAATCACCGTAGGCATTGACATTTTTCATACATTCAAAAAGTAATTGGGCAGATAAAAAAGTTAATAACTGGTTTAAAAGTTTTTATCATTATTATTTTTATTATATTTAGAAAATAACAGATGTTGTGGTCTTTTTTATTTGCCTTCTGGGTATTCAGGCTTCAGTATTAGTGGCCTCAAGCTTTTCTCCTTAATCATAGGACTAGAAGTTTACTTTTAAAAATGAAAGCTGATCTTCTCACACAGTGAAATTACCTCAGAACCTAAGGCTTTAGGAAATGCACTGGCTTCTTTGACATTAAGTAAAAATGTGAGGTTGGCAAAACAGCTATGTATTTCGGGTCTATGGGATTTCAGTGGTTTAACTGGACTCTTTTAACTTTCAGATATGAGAACTGACACAGGCTCTTAGTCTCAGAGTCTTACAGAAACCTGTGTTGTGCCATGATAAGCATTTCAGTGAGTAGAATTTGGTGATCTCTTCCTGGGACTGGAGTTCACAATGTTGGATTCCATAGGCATCTTATGAAGAAAATTCAGAAGAAATTTTAAACAAGATGATCGTTCAGAATATTGCCAGGTTCTTTTAGAACAAGATGGTAGAGGGTTTAAAGTTTAATGTGGATGGTTTAATTTTTAATACCAAATTTACTTCTTTCAAGCTCTTTGACATTACACGGGATTTTGATTTAGCAGAGTGATACAGCAATGTACTTAAATCAAAATGCAACTAAAAATTACACTTAGCAGAGCATACCAGTTGCAATATGAATGCGATTCTCAGTATTGATCTCTATAATATGCTTACTGTCATGATGCTGGGTATCCCCCGTCTCTGGGAAGGAATACATGGCTTGAAGCCAGCTCAAGCATATTGCTCTCTTCAAGTACTTTTTGTTGATTGTTTGGTTTTTATACTTTATGGTAAGTTCAGCCACACATACCCTCCATCTCTGATCCTGTGCTTGCTGAGTCAGGAAGACATTTGCACTCTTTTGATTAATTCAGGGTCAAACATTTACACAACCAGATATTCCTATTAACTGATATAGCTATTTATATATAATAAAGGACACCCTCTAGTTCCCTTTGTGTTAAGTCTGTCTGTCTTTACAGCAGGAGTGGTCAGTCACTGCACTCATTCTTCCCAGAGCTTCATGAGCACATTGCCCTTGCCCATCATCTCTGAACTATCTTCTGTTGTAGGGTTGTAATTGATTGGTCACAAATAGCCATAGAATCCAATAGGGAAAAGACAAAATGAAGGACTTCCTCTTTTATGGATGGTGACACCAGTCTGCACTCTCTATTATATAATGTTGTCCTAAACTAGTAACTTATTATAGTAGTGCTTTGAAAACCATATAATATATCTTAGTGAAAGTTATGAGACTTGCAAAAGAGGAGGTGTTTAAACAGCTAAGTGATTTTTTTTTTTTCCAAACCACTCTGTTTAAGTAAAATACCTACAGTCTGCCTAAAGTGTACTTATGCACTTTAATCACTTTGTGAATGTTACTGGCTTTTCTGAGAGTGTCACAACTTAACAGGTATTTAAGTCAGCCAGACATGTGAAATGAAACATGTGAGTCTGCAAGTCTTCTACAAATTCTGGAAAGGTTAGCAAGCTCTGACACTAACCTTTTTGGCATACAAGCTTCAAGAAGGTAATGTTTGAAATAGAGTAAGCTCAGATTTTCTGAGTAAGGTATATTCATAAAAAAGTGTTTGAAAACACTCTTCCTTTTCCCCACTGTTTTCTTTCAGGATGGGTCATTTCCTTTGGTCCTTCTGTTGTACTCTAGCAAACTTCAGTGATTAGTAGTGCCTAGGAACACCAGTTTAGTTCAGAAACTTATTGTATTAAGTGCTGTAAGAAGAACAGGAGGATGCCTGCCCTCAGATGTTTCTATCTGTCTGTGAAATGAAATGAGTTATATTTGTTGGATGGAGAATTTTACTAATACAGATAATTTGAATGGTAAAAATATAAATTATAAATTAATTAAATTTCCATGTATGCATTCATGTGTACTTAGCATATTTTCTAAACTTCTTAAGTATATTCTCATACAAAATTGAGAGTTTTTAAAACACATCATATGTAACTGTCATATAAAACTCATTTCTGTGAAAGAGGGAGTTATTAAAACAGGCTTATCCATTGATTTTTCAACATACGTGTCTACTGGTTTTCATCCCCAGCTCCTGAGAAATGTCAGTTTCTCTCTTTATATAAATATTTAGGAATCAAACAATGATACTACTCTGACTAAAAGTTTTATTTCAAACTGACTATCTTAAGTAACTTAATGAATAATAGCCAGTATTCATTTAGTAGGTGTGGAAATGCTACTAGTACAATATTTTTGTGTAAAAATTAATACGTATTGAAATAAATTAAAAAGAAATATACAGGACAGGAAAATAATAAGTTGCAGTTTTACTTTTTTTTCTCTTTTTTAAGTACTATCACTTGTCAGAAAGCTTCTGCAAAAAGAATTGAGGATCTTGTTCCCTCTCTTCTCCCAAAAAAAGGAAAGACATTTTTCCTAACCAGTCCTAGAACCTTTACCTGTCTATAGTTTGTTCCTATGCATTGCACAGAAGATTTGGAAGCTTAAAATGGGATTCCCTAGTCAAGCAGAAAGTTGGACAGTACTGAAATGTTAAGGAAGTGGAGCAAATGGCCAGCTGACATATGGCCAAATGCACCTGTTTATTCACTGGGATGCCCAGTATACTAATTGTCTAATATTTTGCTAAGGATTCAAGAAACTTAGTTCAAAATTATCACTCTGTCTGATGTTGTGCAGGATTTGACCTCAGTCTGAGTGCTCTATTTTCCAATGCAGAGAAGTGCCCCTCTCAGGGTATTTTTTCAGTGTGTCTTTTTTTACATAAATAATTAAAAAGTTACAGAATGAGAAAAAATAACTCATCATTTCACTGTTCAGGGAACCACAGGAAATGTGAGTTCAAGTCTCTCCTCCAATATGTTTTGTAACATCATGTATACATGCATTTTTCTTCTCCCCAAAGCCCACAATATCTTTGCGACTAAAGTTAGGCAGTCTTCAGGCACTTTATTTTTAGCATTCATGTTAGTCACATTTTAGGTTTAGGAAGATTTTTACCCTTCTTTTCAGATTAGCCTTGTAGAGGAAAGGTATTTCATTTTTTGTTCAGCCATGACGGGAGTCCGGGATGTGGGGTTTAAAAACTTTATTTTACCAGTGTAACAACTACCCAGTGTAGGTAATCATTCAAAAGTTACTTCCTCTGTGGCAAGGACTAGGTCTGTCACAGTTGTAGTGGGATTCCTGATATTTTGTGTATAGAGGTGATGTCTATAGTTTAGGATATGTAAGCTCCTCTCACAGTTCTGGCTATTTGGCCACTGTTCATGAAGTCAGGACGGAATCAGGAACTGCAGAGCAAACATGCCAGCCACAGAGCTGGTGGCATCCTGTATTTTTGCACAGTATAAGTTCTTTACAGAAAAGGAGAGAAAACCTGAGGACACAACAGTAGTTGGAGTGGGAAAGGGATTGTGGTTTTCCTGTACTTGATGGACAAAAATGAAGAGCAAGGAGATGGTATACTTGTATCAAATAGCGTGATTTAAAGGCACATATTCTGTTCTGGATAAATCACTGCCAGATAAAATATCATCACCATCTAATAAAGTGAGAGTTTAGTTAACTTATCAGCTATCACTACTATCTTATCTTTCATTTTGTGGCATTCACAACAATGATTATATTGGTAATGCACAGGAGAAATGGAATCCAACTATATCAGCTTTACACCTTCTGACTCTGCAGTTCTGACAGAAATAAAAGTGTTAAGAGTTTATTTTATAGTCAATGAAGTCAGCAGATTTTCTTCATGATACACTTAAGAGAGAGTTCTGTTGAGTAAGGTGCCATTAAGACACATTTACTCTGAAAGAAATGACCCAATTTATTTTTTACTTCCCTTAATATGCTTAGAAAATTTTACGGAGACCCTTGAACAACCATCCTGCCTTATTTCTTACAATCTGTACAAAACTGTTAATGTCAAAAGATGAAAAATAATAAACTATATAAACATATTTTGCTGCCAAAATGGATATAGTAAAAAGCTTTATATCAAGGTATTTCCTAACAGGGCAATAAGACCATAAACCTGTGATCTTCATTCCTGAAAATTCTTTATCCAACCAACAGTATAACCAAGAAACATAGAATCATAGAATCATTTAGGTTGGAAAAGACCTTTAAGATCATCGAGTCCACCACTGAACCATGTCCCTAAGTGTCGCATCTACATGTCTTTTAAACACCTCCAGGGATGGTGACTCAATCACTTCCCTGGGCAGCCTGTTCCAATGCTTGACAACCCTTTTGGTGAAGAAATTTTGCCTAATATCCAATCTAAACCTCCCCTGGCACAACTTGAGGCCGTTCCCTCTCGTCCTAGATGCCTCATGCCTCACTGGATCCAACATTGACATTCATAAGCTACAAGGTGTTATAAGGCACTTTTCCCCATAAATTGTTATCACTAATACAATGATCTGGATTTTCAGTTGTGAAAGAAAAGATTTAAAAAATCAGAGAAAATAAAAAATAAAGAAAAATAAAGTATATACAATGCAATTAAATATCACCCCAAAATAATCATCAACGTGGCGCACAAGAGAAGAGGCTGACTGATTACAAGAAGACCTTTTATCTTACAGTTGTGAGACTACAGTTGTTAGCAGGCACATCTTCAGAAGCACCTTTTCAAAGGGCAACCATCTAATAATATATATTTTCTGTTGACTTTGATGTGGTCATTAATACACAGATTCAAGTCACTTAACACTAAGTAAAAGAGGTCTTAAAATCTTTAGTAACAAAATCATATCTATTCAGTGAGAACAAATTTTCAACACATTACAGTGAAATAAAGGCCGAGGAAAAATAATTTAGAAGCAGAACGAGAACAAAAAGAGATATAAAGCAATCTGATATTTGCAATAGCTCTATTTCAAGCATGATATTCTCACTAGTACAGAGATGTTCAACAGTGTTGGAAATGAAGAAGCACATAAATGTTGGATGCACTAAAAATCGAAAGTACATTACAAGTTGCATTTCATCTGCACTGCATGGGCAGTGATGTAGAAGACAAGTGATTCACTGACTAACAATAAGAAGTGGCAGAGATGAAGATGTCCTTGAAAATGCCCTTAGTATTCCAGCTGACCTTTTCTCTCTAGGAAATAATATGGTTTATGAAACATTTGTCTTCAGGCGAGGCAGACAAAAGGAGATGAAACACTGACCAGCTTTCCTGCCAGATTGTACCAATCGGCATGCACATGGGAGTGTATTGAGCTAGATCCTTCAATCAAAATGTAAATTGTGTGTCATTACTTATTATCCAGGCTCTGAGCAAGCTCTCTGCAAGCCAGAACTCATGGCTGACAGATTTTTGAACACCAAATGAGTAGTGGTACCGACAGAGATACAGACTCAACGCAGGAAAAATGATGTGCAACTTATTAGCATACCAAAGGGAAACAAGACCATATTCCCAGAAAGACAAGCCTCAAGAAATAGTATTGATTTTGAGATACTTACAGAAGCTGAAGCAGATATCCTACATTGGAAAAGATATTCCTCTTATACAGCTTTGCTAACAGTAAACACAGTAACAAAAAAATACTTTATGGACTTCATCCTGTCTCCAATCAAAATCACAGAGGAGTATAGAAGAGATGCCATGGTGAATTTGAAAAAATTCAAGTAATTTAATCAAGGAGTATGGTAGTAAATGATACAGATTCAGAGGAAACAAAATACATTATGCAAATCTCTCTGAAATGCAAAGACATAAAAGTAGAAAGTAGAAGATAAAAATAAGGAGAAATACTCAAGAATTACCCATGTTATTTGGAATATGATTTTGCAAGAGAAGAATCCACAAAAATTAACTGTAAAAAAAAAAAAAAGAACAAAAAATGCAAAAGCTGGAATATGTTACATGAAAGCAGATTTAGATTTCAGGAAACTAGAGATTGGAAACACACAGGATACACAGGAGCAAATGGAAGGATTTATAAAAAACAGAGAACATAAAGGTCTGGTGGATCAGAGAAAGGATACATTGTCAAAAATAGATCAGAAAATAAGACACATAACATACTGCTGGTAGAAATCCAAATACGTTGATCGTAAAGACAAGGAGATAAACAGAGCCTAACCTGCTATTCTGAATGTTTCAAGGATTCCAGAAAAGAAGACAAGGTGATTTGTAAGGAAGAGGGAAAATAGCAAAAAGTTGACAGAATTCAGGAAGGTTCAAAAAGAAAAATCAGTTTAACTTTTAGCAGTTCACTAGAATTATTAAAACCAAACTACAATCTTATTTCAGAGAACAAAGGAAGTTGGGCAGCTGGGAGAGGAAATGGTTTCTTTCGCTGAAGAATACCTCAGTGCAGAGTAACAAAGATATCCACATAATTAGAACAGTAAGAGTGACTAATATTAATTTATTTTGTATAAAATTCACATATTTATGACACAGAACAAGATATGATAACATAATAATAGTTTGATAATTCAAGCATTCACATCAGCAAAAGAACAGCTTGTATGTCATTTGTGTCATCTTACTTTCCATGCCAGAGCCCTGAGGGCACTATCAGACCTTACAGGTGCCGCTCAGCCTCCCCAGAGCCTCCCCCTACCCTGCCCATGGCCCAGGACCCATTTCAGCCCCCCAGGACTGTGAGTCCTTGCCCCAGCAATGCTGCAGCAGGGCCGGGCTCCAGCTCCCCGCAGCCTTCCCTGGCCGTGGGCCCTGCTGAGCCAAGACTACCCACAGGTCCACATCCCAGCTCAGTCTCAGCCTGTCACCAGCCCCAGGGAGATAGATGCCTGATGCTGGGGCTGGGGCTGTCACAGCTGCCAGTGTGAATCTAGTTACAATAATACTTGTGGCCTAAATCAATACATAAAAGTTTCATAAGTAATACCCTTAAAATTGTGCTGGTTTTGGCTGGGATAGAGTTAATTTTCTTCATAGTAGCTAGTATGGGGCTATGGTTTGGATTTGTGCTGGAAACAGTGTTGATAACACAAGGATGTTTTCGTTACTGCTGCGCAGTGCTTACACAGAGTCAAGTCCTTTTCTGCTCCTCACACCACCCCACCAGCGAGCAGGCTGGGGGTGCACAAGAAGTTGGGAGGGGACACAGCTGGGACAGCTGACCCCAACTGACCAAAGGAATATTGCATACCATATGATGTCATGCTCAGCATATAGAACTGGGAAAAGAAGAAGGAACGGGAGGACATCAACCTCAGTTGATGTAAAGGGTTGTTGTTTGTTTTGTAATGACTCCCCAGCTTTGTCAGATCTTTAGCATATATTGTATTCATAGAGCTTCAGCAAGTCAGTTAGATTAGGCAATAGTAACCTGACCACTAGCCAGTTGTTAAGAACACATAAAGCAGCTAAAATCATGCCAAGGAAGTTCCACAAAAGTCCTGAGACAGTTAGATCAATAAGCAGCTTACGGTTTTTTTTTAGTAATGACAAAAATCATATTTAGTAGTCTATGTTACAGCCACAAAAGTGCAAAAATTATGGCTCGAACTTCTAAAAAATTAAGTCCATGCTATAATAGATAATTTTTTTTTTAAGTGATTTTCATGGTCAAATGTTTCATATGGCTGGTCTCTTGATTTTTGTTTTCTAATCCAACATCCACCTGTTGTGTATCTCTTAGAACAATGTGTAGTGCAACGTGATTCTTCTATGTAATTTTTCTGGTGCAGGAATTCCCTTAAATTGGTAATGAGAATGTCACTGGACAGGACATTTAGAAGAAGTATATTAATGAAACTGAAAAATGTAACATGGAGCATGCAGTCCTGTGAGCTCTAACACCTTTATTCTGTTAAAATATGGTATCTTTAACAATATAGACTGTGTTTTTTGCGATGCTTTGTGACAGGGTCTCCTATTTCCTGGAAACAAAGCAAAATTTCTCACATATTACTACAATCTCAAACATATCCTTAACCAGGAGACTAATGGTTTTCCTCACTTTCTGAAATGTCCCTGCAGAGTGACTCCAAACATCTGCATCAGGTCAACTGAGGTGACACTGTCAGCCAGCCTGGAAGCTCTACAAAGAGTTCCAGCTATCTTTAGGTCACTCTTAGCCCACAGAGGTACTTTTGTGCAAAGCCAAAAGACTAGTTTTGTGGTCTTAGACTTGGAGGGGAAGTGATTGCAGCTGGGTATTCCATAAGACCAGTTTACTTTGAAGTGAAGCAATAGCTGCTTAGCTTTTGAGACAAGACATTTGCATTCATATTGAAAAAGATGACCATAGCATTCTTCTATCTTGTAGCAAACTGAAAGTAGCTATGTTGAAAAGCCTGAACAGAAACCTCATTGAAAACAGAGACAGAAACTTCCTCTCAAAACAGAGATAGACCAAGAACAAAGCCTTAAAAAAGCCAGAATTAATGGAATGTGACTACAGAGAAACGCCCGAGTCAGGAACATGCTTTTTTTCTTTAATCTTCCTAAAATGTTCTGTGCTTCAACTTTCTTAGTTGTAGGGCTTGATGTTATGGCTGATTTTATTTAACAATTAAGTTAGTACATGTTCAAAAGACTTGTTCTATTTGCGTAAATAATCAAAATGTCCTTTGCTTTAAATGGTCATTTGGCTAGACTTAAATCAATAGAAATTAGGCACTTAATTCAATGAAGTAGTTTGGGAAACCTCATTTGTGGTTTGTCTGTAGCTTTAGAGACCATCTGCAAAAATACGTCTTCTGTGGTGTTATGCTGTTCATCAGAACTATGTCTCAGTATAACATCCTTAAAAACCTGATTTACTGAGTTTTATAAAATGAGTGTGATTTTTGGTTTGAAATAAATCTTCAGACCTGTAGCAAGGATGAATACCTGTGTGATGTGATGAACAGGAGTAAAACTACCTAACTCTGCTTTAGGCAAGAAGTTTTAATACATAATCTCCTCAGGTTTCTTCCAACCTGAATTATCCTATGATCCTGTGACATACAATAAGAAGTTGGGGCAGAGATTTATGATGACAGTGAAATGCTGGAGATGCAAAGGATGAAGGCAAGATGTGACTCAGCCATCAAAATGTCTCACTTGAGCTCTGAATCTCTTAACTCATTTAGCAAGGTAAGAGGTATGGTGAACATGCAAAAACTCTTATGCTCTAGCTTATGTTTGTGTGTAATTTCAGGAAGCAGCAAACCTTAAGAATAACATTCAACACTGACAAGTGTCTGTATGGCTGCTTAGTATCTTCTTTAGAGTGAGCTTCATGGTTGGTTTTTCTTTTTTTCTTTCCTATTTAAAGAGGCAGATTCTGAACACTGAAAGTTGGTCTCCAGGCAACCATCCAACTCTTCAGTGGCTGGCTAGACATCACTTGAATCATCTTTCTATGCGTAGCAGTTAACAAACGACTGTCTGATGCAAGACACAGATTGACATTACAGCAATGAAAGAGGCACAGATTTCTTGGTTGAAACTAAATGGTTCCATCTTTATTTGTGTTAACATTATCCAGTGCAACATATGCAGGTGAAAAAACATAGTGGAAGCAGTCTTACATGGTTTTGTGTTTACAAATTCATATGCAAAAACTTACTAAGTTCTAAAAATGGAAACTTTAGAATCACACACACGTGTATATGTATATGTATATGTATATGATCTGCATAGGAGATAAATATACATGTATGTGTATACATATATGCATAGCTACAGATATAGTTCTGTAGTTAAATATATCAGAAAAGTAGAATATAACTTATGGCAGCAAAATTCCAATGTATAACTTTGGCATTTATTTTTCACATGATGCATCATAAAGATTCTGAAACTAGTCCAGCAGACAATCAAATCATATTAGCCCTTTAAAAAACTACCTATTATAAACCTTTCAAAGCATGTAATATTTAATGCCCATAACTGCTACTTATTTATCTGGTGTTTTCTGTTCTCATATACAGTATAATGCTGATTCACAAGTGGCTAAATACTAATAGAGAAGTCCTAAGTTTAAGTCGAAATCTGTCCATACAAGAATGTCTAGGTTTAATTTTCCATATGTCAAAGCTTTATTTTTCAGGGAGAGAGGGAAGCTGTTTGTTACCTTTGTTCTATTTTGATCTATTTACTTTTATTAATTTCATCATTTTTATGTGCACAATTTAGTTGAACATTTTTTTAATCTTAAATTAGGGCAAGAATGGTTAAAAACATCATATTCCCAATGTCACTTATTTGCTGATGAAATAATGAAGTTACACAAAAGAATTGTGTTTGGTTTCTTAAAAACTGTTTAATTTTCTCTCTCACTTTGTCATTTTGTTTTACATGAAGTAATGTAAGAAAAAAATATAGTTTCCCTTACTAATTTTGGTTTATATTCAGTATCCTACCACTAAGATGTCTAAGAATCCTTTTAGACTGTTTTCTATAATGAAGAGTAAACATTGTTATAGGAACAAATCTCTGCAGAATTAGTTGTAAAAACAATAATCTGCCGTTCTACTTGAGCAAAACACATCAGGAGAACTGATTTACTTGGTCTTTTTCTGTTTATCCTAAAATACAGTATAGGGACTTTAACTCTGCTTTCACATCAGGGTTCAGAACAAATACTTGTTAATGTTATTGAACTACAATTAGCCTGCTTCTCATGCAGGAGATGGCCTTGGTTCATCTAAAATATTCTGTTGATGCCCAACAATAAAAAAGACAATATTGTCACCTGACATCTTTTTTTCTGGTGTGCTTCGTATAATAATAAGCAACATGTCATGTCAGTTCTGACTCCCTGGCACAATTATCTTTTTTTCCTATGTCTTTAAAATGTACAGGAAAGGTTACTAAAACCTTAAAAATGGCTGAGCATTCAAGATAAGTTCCAACAGAAAACAAAAAGATCACAGTAATTCTGCTGTTCAGCCTATCAGCATAACGAGAAATAGGAATGATCTTACTTAAGTATTAAATACTCACAGTGCAACTGCCTAAGTCATGGAGAAAAGGTACAACGTGAGATTTTGGAGTGCTGGTTAATTTTTTCCTGGTACCTATTATGAAGGAAAAATTATGCATATAGTTCATTGACACAATATGTTGTTCCTGTGAAGACTTTTGCTGCATAAAAAATGCTCCAAACCCTATACCTACTTTGTCTTCTGATCTTTCAATATTTGATGTCATGAGGAAGTAGTCTCCCTCCAAAACCATGATTACATGTGTTCCCCTACATTGGAGTAACTTAGTGTTAGACTGTAGTTTATGCTGTCAAAACTTGTGTGTGTGAGCAGATGCCAGATTTCCACAGAGTTGATGCACAAAGGGAAAGTGCTAGAGCTCAAACTGTCAACACCTCTATTTGTGAGCAGATGCCAGGTCTCGGCAGAGTTACAACACAATGGAAAAATGCTTCAACTGTCAACACCCTATATGGGAGCAGATGCTGGGTTTTGGCAGAGTTAAAAGTAAGAGAGGAATAATATTAGCACCCAGCTTGCAAGGAAAGTCGGTTTTGCCAGAATTTATATCAAGGAATGATATAGTGTAGGATCTCTCCATTGACCATTGCCTCAGCTCATATGTTGAGAGTAGATGCCAGGAGTGAATAAGTATTTGACACCCTGCTCTAAAAATTTAAATCAATGTAAATGGGAGAACAACAAAAACAAAACAAAACAAACAAAGAGCCAAATAGTTGTCTGTTTTCCCACTGTTGAATGTAATTTGTGGTAGCAAGGGGTTGTTAAACAATCAACATGTATCATTGTGGCTTGTAATGGTGAGAGAGAACATGCTTAAGTAAAAGGGCTAAAAGACAAAAACCTCTACAGTCATGTATGAGGGTGTCAGGAATGGGTGATTTAGACTGCTTAAAGAACCATCACCAAAAGTATCAGCAAAAGTGGTTTTACTGAAATATGATGTTATAAAAGCGTGACTTAAAAAAGTTCCATGGCAAGGTTCACTCCATTACTTGCTTCACAAAGAATATAACAATGATTCAAAACTACCAAGACAGAATCAAAGCTACCAAGACAAAATCAAAGTTACCAATACAGAATCTTAGTGCACTATAATACAAGGTTATGCACGATATTGGTCACTTACCAAAGATCTGCAGTTTGTAAGAGGTGTTTCTGCCTCGATGAGCAACCTTGAAAGATGTCCCAGCTCACGGGGAGATCACCACCATGCAGCCAACTGCTTAGCAGGAATAGCTCAAAGAAGGCCCACTTAGGCTGTCATATTTATGGAATAAAGTGGTTGGCTTGTAGTCAAGTTACATGTGATGGGAAAGGTATGCATGAGACTCTGTACCCACAACTTTCTTTGTTCCTAGATAAATGAGTCTTGGAAAAGCCACCTGTTATATACATGTCAATCACATGATCGGTGTTCCAAGCTCATATGCATCGATGCTAACCATCTCACTCTGTTCTTTGTGGGTTTTCAGAGAACAGATTGGAACTAGATAAGTTCTTGGACGAGTTACACCTTAAACCTTTACCTCCTTTGGAGACAGTACCAAACTACTGCTAGTTTGGTTAAGGAGTTGAGTGCACCTGTCACAGAGGGACAATGTTTCGTCCTTTAATGTTTGCTTCTCCAATTACCTTTACATCCTTGTGTGTAGCTGCAACCACATATTTTGGGAATATCAGTGCTGCTAAACACTAAAAGGATTTTTGGGTATTTTGATTCAGAAAGAAATATAAGGTAGTATTTTGAAGAAGCCCATTCCAAGTGATAAACTGAGGAGAATTTTGATGTGCTGTTTGAGACCTTCGTGTAACTACATCTATACAGACTCTCAAGAAATAAAAATTGTTAATATTGTTAGTTTTTATATATATACTTACTACTTACAGATTTAAATGGACTTTTCTAAAAGAAGGTTATACTTTTTTTTTTCATCTTGGGAGGTGCAAAGTAGTGCTCAGAGACTCGGACATGATGGCATTTAACATCTGATATGTATTCTTTTCCTACAGGACTGAACTCAGTGCTGTATTAGGAATTTCAGTTACTGGTTAGATCTTCCATTATAATTCATCTTTTTCTGTTGTCAAGGGAGGTAAGAAGTTGAATCAGACTTGACTAAACAATGAAGAATACCACTTCTAGAGATGCTCCCCAGGACTGACTCAGGAGAACCAGATTCCTCCATTTTTGCCACACAGTAAGTGCTGATAGAAATAAAGGGTAAATCTGGATGGTGTCTCTGGGTCAGAGGTTGTTGAGTACCCGCCAGTCACTAACATAATTAAGAGCAGCCAGTGACTTAGGAAACTGAAGAACGAGTAAACTCTTCTTGTTCAATGTATATAGGAAGCAGGTAAACATGGCATTACCCAAATGAAAAGTGGGTAAACCTGGGTTTATTCTCAAGTAACCAGTTATGTCAATATATTTTATGCCGGAGTCAGGTCAGAGCATAATCAGGAAACTTTAACTGAATACATACTGTATAATTTCTGCTTATTATTTGCTGACCTTAGGCAACTGGAGCCAGCATAGTCTAACTCTTCAGTCACTCATAATGTTCTGAAAGTGTCACCTGTCAGTCTGAAATTGTCAAAATTTATCTCCATTCATAAGTAAACAAGGAGCTATGTTTTTCATTTTATTGAAGAATAATGAAAAATGAAATGTTATGTAACTATCTGGGGCTTTCTTTTAAAGTAACAGCTAATTAATATAATCAAACCATTCAGGATGAGAATGACAAAGGTAATATATCAGAAAAAAGATATTGTAAAAAAGATAGAAAAATGTGTTAGAGCTGTAATAATAGATAAAATTGATTTTTTAAAAAAAGACATATCCTCCTTTATTTCCTATATTGTATAATATTCAACTTAGAAGTCTCAAGGACCACCTAGAAAAACTTTCTTCTGATGTGTAATCCAAGCTTTAACAGAATTATAGACTTATTAAAAATAGATTAGAGATTTCTAAGGCTTGTTCTTTAGGTAAGAAAGAGTATTTTTCCATAAAATTACTTACTAATAGAACACCTTAGATTGGAAAACAAAACCATAAAACACAACCATCATTCCTATTCAGAAAAAGGATTAAAATGCATACTGAAAATGATGAGCTTTCTTTTGTTTTCAATCTATATTAGAGGCAATAGTTTTCTTAAGCATGATCTTTCTGTATTGCTAAAAGTACTATACTTCTTAGTTTCTGATATTCAATGGTAGATGGACTTCTCAGTGTTCAGCGGCTAAAATGGATGTTTTTCTTTCAGATACACAAAGCCAATTACAATGAAGGTGTGCTTCCTTTAAAACATATATTGTACAATACAGCAAATAGGTCACAACTATAGCTTGCTGTAATGGCCAACTGCTTGAAAAACAAAGACGATATACCAAACAAAAAATGGTAAATCATTACCTAATTTAAGGCCCAAGGCCTCACTTAAAGCAATGAAATTATGGATGCTTCTGTTGATATTGATGCCTTTAGATAAAGGCTATCAAAAATTATTATTTAATTCATCTCTCCACTAATGTAAGATTTCTTGTCAAAAATAATTCTTTATGTTTTTCTGTGTACTGAGTTTTTAGTAGTGCAAACTTTCAGTATAATCCTTCCATAAATGCAATAAATTTTTCCAAAATAAGTTACAGGTTCTTGTGGTTTGGGAAAGACAGTGGAGGGAAGGGAAACAGACCCTATATTTAGATCATAATACACTTCTTAATAATCTGAGACAGGTTACAGGAATTTCTTTTCTGAAACAATATATACTTTAACTGACTATTAATTTCTATATCTGGAGGGTTAAAACACATGTTTTTTAAATGCAAACACCACCACCACCCACCTCCGCCACCCAAGACACACCAATCTTGGGTCCCCCTTACCTAGCTAGGAATTTCCTGGACATTTTGAAACAGCATTCTGGATTTTAAACAGAGAAATGCACTTGTTCCAATTACATGCTACTATAGTACATTATTATACCACCAGATTGAGTGCTATGAAATGTCATGAACAATATGGTAGCTATGCTTGCACTGTGATGATTGAAAAATTATTTAAAAGCTCATGTTTAGTTTGCAGAAAGTTCAGAAACATTTACTGATACCGAAATACAAAGGAGACATACGGTTTTCTTTGTCGAAGCGAAGTAACTAAATGTTCTGCAGACTGGACATTCCATCGATAAAAGGAATCCTTGAAGCTCTGTGTACAGGGGTGGAATGGATAAGGAAGTTATGCTGAAATCAGCTACTGCAACTAGGTGAAAAGACTGAGTTCAATTAGCGGACACAGTGAGGAAGACTATTGACAACCACCAGAGGACCCTGGAAGACCACCAATGAACATAAGAGCGCATGCGTTAAAGACTTTTGCATATGTTAATAAGTTCCAAGAAATAACATGAATATGCTAATCATTTCTTAGAAATCTATTGAATATGTATATTCTGATTGTACATAACTCCCATAGTTGAGCATCCCGGTACACACACTAGGTGGAGCGATCCCCTGTGCGCCCTGCGCTGCAATAAAGAATGCCTGCTTTCTAAAACTCCAAATTGAGTCTTAGAGAGTTTTTCATCTGCCTACTTACAGTAACATACCATTTAGTGAGACCTGAGATATGACTAAATGATATTTGGGAAACTCACAAATGTAAATATGAAGAAATTACTAAATACTTTATTTCAGTAAAGATTATATTAACAGTGTTTTCCACAGTAGAAGCTTCCATACACAATGCATTGAAAGACTGTGGATTATGAAAACCCTCGTTATTAGTTTGGGAACATCATTCTTGTTCCAAAAGTGGGAGCATAATTTTTGCAGCCAATGAACAGTTTGCCTCTGTTTTCATATCTTATCAAGATGTTGCAGATAACAGTCTTATACACACATTTTTTAAAATAGTATGTATACAAAACATAAAATTTTTTAACATTCTTGCAATTTTCTGTTTTCATGTTATCTTAGAGCTAATGAAAATAATCACATACGGAGTTCTGTTTTAAAAGAGCATATACTTAAAATTTCATACATATAAAAATAGTATGTGTGACAATTTCTTGTAGACCTGATGCCTTTTCCTGATATTCAACATACAACTAATCCACTAGCATGACATTAAATAATTCTTTTTATCTCCTTGGAATTGATTTCTTGAAAATACTGTACAGCTAATGATTGGATAAGGTCCTGCCAGAATACCCAGAGAACAGATCTTGCTTCAATTGTGCAAACTTGAAAACTGGCTTGGTAGGAGAATCGATATTATTCTTCTCTGCAAAATATATAAGAAGAAATTTTGGGAATCTATGTAGCTTACATGTATCACCTTGCAATCTATAGATCTACTCGATGAGACACATTAGGTGACAACATACACATATGACAACATTTAGGTTTGGTGGACCAGATGCTCAGCTGTGAATAGAAGTGAGTAGAACTATCTTATCTGTTGAACTATTTTATCTCTTCAACTGATGTAAATAAATGCTGTTGCCACCAAAGGCTGAGTGTTCTCACTTCTGAAAAAAAACAGGTCCTAAATGGACACTCTGGTTAGAGATATTCAACAAATGAATAAACACTTGTTAAAAATTCTGTTACAGCATTTAGCCATACTATCACAAATGCAGGGGAACTTGAGAACTTTCTACCTGCCAGGGCACTCGATATACTCCAGTTAAATGATACACTTTCAGCTGTGCTATAGAGAAGCTGTATCCTGCTTCAATTAGATCTTTGCTAGGTGCAGCTCTACTATAAAAAATAAAAATTTAGGTTATACCTAAAGTATTCCAGATACTAAGCCAGCCAGATAGCAAAATATTCAGACACTTAATACCTCCCACTATAGTAATTTTCCTTTGCATACAGCAAAATGCTTGTCCAAACACTCAGAATAGTTTGATAATTAACCACACTATAAATGTTTGAACTTTTATTATCCCACTCATAGAATTCTGTGAATTAATTTGTGTCGAATCACCTACATGAAATTTATAAATGTTTAACTGATTATATACAAAGATTATTAAGGTACAACATAGCCACCAGGTCAATATCTAATCTAATTAAAAGTTAATTTAAAGTTATGCAAAAATGCAAGGTTAGCATTAGAAATCTCCTTGCTTTACAGTATGTGAGGGGAAGAGAAAAGAAAAAAGGAATTGTAAAAAAACCATATAACCTTATCTACAAAGTTTCAGATCAAATGTTTGCCAAGCACAGTTTTGCAGATAATTAACAGTCTGTGTTTAGAGAAAAAAAAGTATTTCTGTGCTGTATGTAGATGATACTTCACACTTCAGAAGTACTTGCTTTCTGAGGAATCGAATTAATCTTTGCAGCATTCCTGTGAAGTAAATCAGCATTATTATCACCATATGAGAGATAAAGAAAGGGAGAGATGACAGGCTAGGTGTCACCAGATGACAGGTGATTTAGCCAACATCATAGAGGAATTTTACAGCAAACCAGTTCCTAAAACCACATGACTAACTTCTGGGCTTTTGAATTCCAAACAGTTGCCTGTGGCAAAACCAACTTTATTTCAAAACTGTGGTGAAGACTATTGCTGTTGCATTTCTCAGAATCATATTTTTGTCTTTTTTGAGTTCTATTTCAAGTCACTTCTCTCCTCGCTATGCTTATGGCTACCCATGAATTATACAGGTAAATTAAAAAAAAAAAAAAAAAGATTTTTCCACCATGACAAAACCCATCATCATGCAGATGGGAAACTGATTAACAAAATAAGTACAGTTTCAGGACAGCTGTTTTCATGATCCTGACCATATGCAGACAAGTCTGCTGTCCACCTTCAGGCTTCTTTGCTACAATTCATTTTTCTAAAATATGTGATAATGCTTCTAAAGCCATATAGGCCTGAATCAGGTTGATATTAATTGAATTTGTAAAGCTCAGTTGGTGCACAGACTGATGTAAAAAGTCCCACTGAAAGTATATCTGTATAACCAAATCAGACAGGATATTAATTTTTTTAAAGCTATAGAAGTTCATTTGTTAAAGAAAAAGAACAAAATACAATGGACTCTCTCATTTGCATTTGATCAGTTCTGTGGTTTATAACAAAATCTCACTGGAGTAAGAAGCTTCACTTCAGTTGCATATTACTTCAGAACTTGAGTAGGCTATTTGAAAAGTTACAGTAAGACACTTCCAGTTTTCTATTTCTTGGCCACACAGACGTGAAAAATTACATAAACCAGCCCTAATAATCAATGGGATACACATATGAACCACTGCATGGGGTTTATGTTAAATTTCTGTATTTTTGTAGTGGTTTTTGTTAGTTTTCTTCCACTGTGCTTCACATGGTCCCAAGCAGAAAAAAGTACATCCCTAATGAATTTACTTGTTTATTTCTGATTTTCTATCATTATTTTTTATCAGCTAAATAATGAGACCTAACTGTGAAGTTCTATGTTCCTGAAACACACTGCAAGTGTAAGATAAAATGTTTTAACCAGATTGTACCCTACTAAATTATGATAGCACTTGTGAAGATCATTCTCCATTTTCTTGCAGTAAATTGCAAAAAAGTAAATGAAATCTGTCCCTAAATCAGTGAAAAAAATCTGAGACCGTCATAAAATGTAAACTTTTGAGTATCTCATGATACTTTCAGCTTAAAAATACTTTCAGCTGTTTACCAAAAGCTATGTTTATACCCAATTTCTGTCTTGTGTCAAGACTTGTACATTGTTTGCCCACCAGGACTGCAGATGATCAGGTTTTATTCTCAGCTGTGAATAGCCATCAATACTTTCTTCCTGCTAAAGCTAGACTCAAATTTAAAGAGACATTTTTTTCCATCCTATTAGTTCTTAACTAATATTAAGCATTGATCTCAGTGGAAATTAGAATCATAGAATCATAGAATAGTTTGGGTTGGAAGGGACCTCTAAAGGTCATCTAGTCCAACACCCCTGCCACAGGCAGGGACATCTTCAACTAGATCAGGTTGCTCAGAGCCCCGGCCAACCTGACATTCAATGTTTCCAGGGATGGGGCATCCACCACCTCTCTGGGCAACCTGTGCCAGTGATTCACCACCCTCAGTGTAAAAAATTTCTGCCTTCTATCTAGTCTAAATCTACCCGCCTTTAGTTTAAAGCCATTCCCCCTTGTCCGGTCACAACAGGCCCTGCTCAAAAGTTTGCCGCCATCTTTGTCATAAGCCCCCTTGAAGTACTGATAGGCTGAAATAAGGTCTCCCCAAAGCCTCTTCTCCAGCCTGAATAACCCCAACTCTTTCAGCCTTTCTTCAGAGGAGAGGTGTTCCATCCCCCGATCATTCTTGTGGCCCTCCTCTGGACCAGCTCCAACAGGTCCATGTCTTTCCTGTGCTGAGGGCTCCAGAGCTGGACACAGTACTCCAGGTGGGGTCTCACCAGAGCAGAGCAGAGGGGCACCTCCCTCGACATGCTGGCCACACTTCTTTTGATGCAGCGCAAGATACAGATGGCTTTCTGGGCTGCGAGCACACATTGCTGGCTCATGATGAACTTTTCATCCACCAGTACCCCCAAGTCCTTCTCGGCAGGGCTGCTCTCAATCCCTTCACCCCCCAGCCTGTATTGAGACCAGGGGTTGCCCCGACCCAGGTGCAGGACTTTGCACTTGGCCTTGTTGAACCTCATGAGGTTCACACAGGCCCACTTCTTGAGCTTGTCCAGGTCCCTCTGGATGGCATCCCATCCCTCAGGCGTGTCGACCGCACCACTCAGCTTGGTGTCATCTGCAAACTTGCTGAGGGTGCACTCGATCCCCCTTTCTATGTCATTGATGAAGATATTAAACAGTACCGGTCCCAATACGGACCCCTGCGGGATTATTACTGGCATCTATATTCCTGCAACAGAATGAAGGATGGTTCGAGTGACTAGCATTTCTTCAATTAAATGGACTGTCTATTGTTCATGTCTGGCTAATTAAGTGTTTTCCTCTCACAAGGACAAGATTATTCCTGATTAAATTGCCATATAGTGCAATAAAAATAAACATAAGGAGGGTAGCTTTTTTGTTGGTGGTGATGTGTTGTCTTTTTATTTTTTTCCAAAGTATTGAATTAAATTATGGAAACCTTAAGCACAAAGGTATTTCAAAAGCTTTTCAAGAAATTCAGGGAGGATAGATCCATCCCTGACTGAAGCATCAAAGCCTGAATGTGATTTATAGATCAAGAAGATCTAAAATTACTGTTTGCCAGAAGGTAGTAGGGATGGCTGCGTGGAAGCCTTGTTCTTATACTTTTCCGTCAATGTTCACTACTAATGTCTCTCAGAAAAGAAATATTCGGTTAGATTTTCACACTTTGGTGTGACTCAAAAGTTCAAATCTTGCTTCCATTTCACATTCTTAAAGATACTCAAATACTGATCTCATGTTCCCTACGTAGGCCTATAAAAAGAGAATGAGAGTAGGAGAAGTTGTTGAAGACCTATTGCTGTATATTAATGTAGACAAGATATGAATAACATAGTAATGAAATGGCAAAACGGATTTGTACTCAGTTATTGAATAAGTTGTAGACAAAAATGTGCCTGCATGCGTCTATGGGATTGTGGAAATAGAGCAAGTGCAGCATGAAAATAATACATCACTTTAATTTGTAAGGCTCTGTATTGGATATAAAAAATTGGGTTTGGTAACAGGGGCTGCAGGGTGCCTGCGTGGAAGGAGGCCATGAACCACCCTGTGCCAGTCACAGCAGGTTCCAGATGACTCTGAAAAGGATGGAAACAACCCGTCATGCCTCAAACCTTCAACCAGCCGGAGGAGCACATGGTGCCTCTGCTCAGGTGTGCTTAAGGAAGAGTGGCAGCTGCTGGGGGCAGGAGACTCAAGAATAAGAAACATGAGATGAGACACAGGAGGACACTCAAAAAAGGAGCTGTGAGGAGGTAAGCGAAGAGGCAGGTTTGGAGAAAAAGGAGGAGGAAAGTGGAAGGGGATATTGTTGGGGAAGTGACTGAAGATGGCCTCTTGGAAGGAGGCACTCCTGATGAAGGAGGGATGTTCTGAGTGACTGCAGCCCATGGAGGACCCATGTGGGAGCAAGGACACCCCCAAAGGGGCTGTGGCCTGTGAAGGACCCGTGCTGGGGCAGGAGAATGGTAAGAAGCAAGGAACGACAGAAAGAAACTGCTGTGCATCGACCATTGTGTCACCGAAGGGGTTGGAAGGGCCTGAGTGTAATGTGTGGTGAAAACAAGGGGAGTTAAAATGAGGAAGGGGGAAGAGAAGTGCTGGACTGAAGCTGAGCCTGGAGAGTGGGTAGAAAAGTAATTTTGCTAAGTGTTTGTTTAATTAACTCCCCCCCCTCCCCCCTTAATACCTGAATCTGTAATTAAAAGTTCATGTTAATTAACAATAAAGTTTCTCCAGTCAAGATTGCTTTGCTCATGACAGGTTCATATGTGTAAATTTTCATTTTCAATGTACCTAATATACAAATAACCTAACACACACTTAACAACTAACGTACACATAGCATAAATATCATGTCTTCCCTGTTAATGCATGTTAGTTTCCGTAGTATTTTCATTATCACACACTTTTATCAGACTCAGAAACAAGTCTCTTAATCCTTCTCTTGCAGCATTTTCCTGATGGGCAGCAGGAACACTTGACATTTACAGCTTCACATGTAAGCACTTTCTGGCTGCATATCTTGGTTGTTCCAAATTTTTTTTAAGTTCATATCATTTTGACATTGAAATTAATTAGAAATATCACCCCCATAATTTCCAAATTCAGAGGTAGCTGAAAAGAACAGAGGAAGAAACACATCTGAAGGGCAGAAGAGTTTCCTACACAAGTCCGTCTCATTCCAGTGGGATGTGAAAGAAAGGGTAAAACAATTATCCCACCCATAGAATTTACTGTCTCCTCTACTTATATGTATTATTCTAAAACAATTATCGTAAAGTAACAATGATATTTTTTATTTTCTGATTAAGTGTTGACTGAATGATAAATGTAGGAGTTTGGTGATAACTGTACTTTGATACTCAAAAGTGTTTTTTATTGTGTGCAGAGGATGTGCATTCCAGAATGTGATTAGCTAATTACAATAAGTGAAGTTGAAATCAAAGTGTGACATGAAGAAAACTACTGGTTTTGCTTGTTTACAAATACAGTTTCTGTTGATGAGAAAGCCTCATGAACTGTGCTTGAGAACAATGAAACAGCATAATTCCTGTTAATATCACATTTAACACAACTTCTTAATCTTTGTATATATAAAAATAATTCTAATATTCTAATTCTAATAAAAATAATTCTAATTTTGTATTCATCTTATAATTCCTCACTGTTGTTTCTTTTACCCTAAAAAGATAGAGGATGCTTTAAATATAGTGAGATTCATCCTATATAACTTTTAAAGAGCTACAATTTAGAAGTAAAAAACTAAGCAAGTGTTCTAGGCTTCCTTTTTTTAGTTGATGGTGATAAATAAGTATTTGTCAGGCTTTATTTAACTTACTCTGAGACAGGCATCTAAAACAAGTCAGATGACTAATTTTAGAAGAGTCTGTTTCTCTTTGTGGCTGCAGAGGAAATCTAGACAATTAGTATGAAGAAAATACATGTATCGCAGCTTGTTTTGCAATATTTGCTTAATAATAATTTCTTTAGAAGACTAGAAAAAGAGATCTGCTTTCTAGATTTGCTACCAGTTTAGATACCTCAAAATATGGAACATTCAGTAACAATACTATTTTGAAAAGAAGTGTTTGCTTGTTCTGCTGACATATATTATCCATGGGCATAAAGTTGATGTTTTTTTCTTTTACATATATAGCAGTTCAAAGGCTGATGAATATAAAGAACCCTGTGATCATTTTTAATAAATCTTCTATGTCTCAAATAAAGCTTAATGAAGGTGTTCTATTACATTTCAGTAGAACAACGCTTTATACTTTTCTTTTTTCTCACTAAGACTATCTTGCAGAATAGTAATGCAGGAACTGGAAACTGAAACATCTTCTGAGCTGTTAGTCATGCTGAATTACATTTTGCCATCCTCTTTCGAGCCATAAACAGGTAGAAATCATTTCACATCTGCATTGAACTTCTTACTAGTTAAGAACAAGTTGTTGGTATTTTGAAGTACAGTATCAACATTTAACACAGGAATTCCCATCAACAAACAGCCCCAAATGGGGCAGTGAATAGTTCAGAACTGTATAACAGAGTCAGCAAGGAGATCCTCATTTCCGCTGTGGGAAAGTTATCACCACAAGCCCTGTGCCAACTTTCTTCTTCCTCTATATTATCTATTCTCTGGTGGATGTCATATTAGAGACTGCAACCAAAACACCCTCCATTCTTCATCTACTGGTGCATGAAGGAATCTGTGACAGATGCTGCAGCATCATGCAGTATTCAAAGACCAATGTATTAATTTAATAAGTGTTTTTGCAGCCTTATGACCTTGCCAATGATTGCATTCCTGGTTAAATGGAAAGATAAAGATTGCCTCCTACAGGAACTAGAGATGGGGTTCAATATAGTGTTGACATATATTCAATGAAACAACAAAAAAACCCAACACAGATAAGAAATTTCCAAGTTTTATGAGACTACCAGTATTAAAGAAAATCATAACAACAATTCTACCTAACACAGTAGTAGCAGTGGGAAAAAAGATTTCAGGCTCATAGAATGACCTCTTTTGACCTACAGAGTGAGATGTCATCTGAAAACTGAAAATTTTGAATCAATGACCAACCAAAACTTAAGTTAGAGATTTTTTTTTTTTTTTTTTTTTCAGATTTTGGAATACTTTTCATGTGAAAAATGAGTTATCATTTCATAAGGCAGAAATAGATATCTGTTGTTAGTAAATTCAAATGCATCTTTTCTGGTTTACCTTTGTTCCAAACAAGTAACTCTGTTGTTAGGTGAGATTTGATTTACTGGAATTTAATCCTATGATTGGCCAAGATTCAGGTGCAAGACTAACTCAGACTTGTTGAGATGATCATTGTGGCTGACTGGATAATTATAGCAAAGGAGCAAGGTCTGGAAGGGGAAACTTAGTAGATGTCACTCCTGTATAGAAAGGCAGATAAGCACTTGAGATCCTGAGGCAGGTTAATGAAGAGTACCTTTGAAAATTGTAGCAGTGTACGCAAAACCACTGGAGAACATTTTCCTAACAACTTAAGTGGCTAGAACTTAGTGACAGGAGTTGTGTTGCACAAACACAGGCAAGAAAATACAATTTCACCAACTATTTTAAGCAACAGTGAAGCTGGATACTTGGGATCCTTTAGTGATGCTTTTTTTAATGTGTAGATTTATTTAAATGCAAATATATGCTATATACAATGCTTGGTCAGCTGGGGTAATTTATTGAAAAAGAAAAGAAGTTACAAGCACGACTCTCCTACCTTGTTCCAAAGAACTCAGAAAATATTTTTTTTTTTTGTGAGTATTGTTGACTTGTACTGAATGTGCTTCAAATTTGGACAATAAAGGGGTCTTTGCAAATGAAGTAATACAGACTGCAAGGACAATATTAATTTTGTGGATAAGTGATCTGCAATTTGGAATTTAAAGTGTTGTGTGTATTTTTTTTTAAACTTTAGAAAGTCACGGGGGTTAATTTTGAACATTTGTTTATTCAAGTAAAACAAACTCCGATGACCTTACTTATTTTATTTGTGTGTCTTTAGCAGATTGAAGTGATGATAATTCTAGGTTTCCCAAGTAACAAAATTACATTAGTAATAAATATTTATAAACCACTGTATAGATGCTATAAATGTTATAATGTAAGTCATAAATTGAAAAAAAAAGTGAAATTACTATAAACAAAATGCATTTAGGATTTTTTCCTGGTCTACTTATAAATATGAGGGAAGAATCTTTCATAAGAGAATTGGAACATCAATTGGTTTAACTCAGCTCTAAATTATACAGATTTAAACAAGATCTATCCTATTTATGTAATCTGTCATAAACATGAAAACAGGTGTACTTCTTGTTTAGCACAATAGAATTTTTATCCTAATGAATGTAAATTTCCTGGGAAAAATAATTATTTTTTTCATTAAATTCCTTTTCTGTAAAGCATGCAGCAAAATTTTGTAAATTGATCATGATTTATGCAATGTTTCATACTTGAAAACTTAACTGCAGAGACCACTTTCCCATACAATGGTGAAAAAAAAAAAAAAAAAGAAAATATATAAAAAATCAAATTAACAGTATGAAAACCAAACAAAACCAAGATTCTATGCTGGACTTTTAGATCAAATATTTATAGAACTGAATCTTCCACTTCGTACTGGTATACTGTCAAAATACAGTACTATCACAACAGAATTAAGGTGCATTAAGTCCTCTGTACCTACCTCACTTTATTTAGAAGCAGACTGACTCCATTAACATTTAGACCAGGTTCCATAACCCTGTACAATCTTTTCTAGTTATGCTAGAATTTACAGATGTAGGCAGAGAGATGTACTAAGTTAAAAAAAAATCACTCTAAGACCCAAACTAAATTAGTGATAAAGTCAAGAACAGAATGGAGACTCCTGAATTCTTTACCATTTTTCTAATCAATAAACAGATTTTTTCTTCTACTTTACAGCTTCTATCAGGTTACATTTTCTGGCTTTTCTTTGAAAGTCTGTATATAGACAAAAAAAAAAAAAAAAAAAAAGAGAGAGAGAGATGCTCCAAAGTGTCTTTCTTTGGAATCTTTATGTTGATGCTAGTTCAGAACACACAAACAAATATAAAAATTGTGATTTATTCTTTACAGATCACTGAAAGTAAATACTAGATCCGTCCTTTTCTTAGACACACATACTTACCACTTGAATATTTAACTCTGCTACAAGTTGCTGTTCTTTTAAAAAGAAACTCTCTAACCAGTTTTATATCAGAATAAATTGTCTGCAGTGATATACTTGGTGTCAGTTCAATGACTAATTGTGAATTTAAAAGGCTGCAGAGCTCAGTATGATCTTAAAATTCAAGCATCCTTTCTCTACATCTGATTAGTCCATGCCAAGGGGCAATGAGCAGTCGGTGGGAAAAATACTGCTCCATTAAACAGTATCTCTGGGCTTCCAAAGTCCTTTTTTTTTTGACAAGCAATCTTTTTCTCAGAATCTGAATAATTTCATTCTTGAGAAAATATGTTTTGATTATTGTAAATGATCAGGTGTTTTTTTTTTTTTTCCCTTCTCTCATCAAGGTTCAACACAGTCCTAAGGCACACTTCTGATACATTGAGTTGCACAATAAAAGGCTGTCTAAAATAAGGACTATTCAGTACTCAGTCATTGCATAAATTGTGTTTCAAATCTGTAAGCCTGATACTCTTACACATCTGTTGTTTTCTCTGTCTAACCTCCTAGAAGATAAGATTTTAGAGACTTGAATAATGATATCAGAAGCAAAGTTTTTGCAAACTAGTGAGATACAGGGACATTTTCTTTTTTCTCTTTTTACTGTATATGCTTGCCTCAAATGCTTTTTATGAGGCTTTTTTAATTTTACAAAATAATTAACACCAAAATTTTATTCTTAGTTCAACAACTCTTAACTGTGAAAAGATAAATGGATTCTGACTAATATAATACATGACTGTGTCATGTCATGTTGTGTCAATGCCAGAGACAGTTAAAAACCTGTGTCTTCTGTGTTCGGAGCTGAATAGTCACTGTGATAGCTCACTGTAAGATATCTTAAAAAACTCCTTACATTCAGGTAAATTTGACAAACCATCTGAAAACTGTTTCCCTTAACAATGTTTCAAAACGGATATGCAAAAATTTGAGTCAACCTGATAACTATTTCTGAACATTTAGATCAGTACCTTTTCTTGTCTTGCTCTTTATGTGTTTCACCACCTTTTAGTTTTTCTCATATTTCCCAGCACCCACAAATTTTCATCAGATTTTCATGGTCAATTACTACTCCAACCTTATAGATACTAAATTTAGTGTCTTTCAATTTATATAAATTTTCAAACAGTAAAAAAGAAGTTAACAAGATGAGCAAGTATCTTATAATACTGTGTTGGGTTGACCCTGGCTGGATGCCAGGTGCCCAACAAGCTGCTCTATCATTCCCCTCCTCAGCTGGACAGGGGAGAGAAAATATAACAAAAGGCTCGTGGGTCAAGATAAGGACAGGGAGATCACTCAGCAATTACTGTCATGGGCAAAACAGATCAACTCAGGGAAAGTTAATTTAATTTATTGCCAAAAAGAACAGGTTAATGAGAAATAAGAACATATATAAAAACACCTTCCCCCTACCCCTTCCATCTTCCCAGGCTCAGCTTCTCTCACAACTTCTCTACCTGCTCTCCTGCAGTGGTGTAAGGGATGGGGGATGGCGTTGCAGTCAGTTCATCACACATTGTCTCTGCTGCGCCTTCCTCCTCATAGTCTTCCCCTGCTCCAGTGTGGGGTCTCACCCGTGGGAGACAGTCCTCCATGAACTTCTTCAACATGAGTCCTTCCCACGGGCTACAGCTCTTCATAATCTGCTCCAGTGTGGGTCCATTCCATGGGATGCCATCCTTCAGGAAAAGACTGCTCCAGTGTGGGTCCCCCACGGGGTCACAAGTCCTGCCAGCAAACCTGCTCCAGTGTGGGCTCCTCTCTCCACTGGGCCACAGGTCCTGCCAAGAGCCTGCTCCAGCGTGGGCTCTCCATAGGGTCACAGCTTCCCTCAGGGCATCCACCTGCTCTGGCGTGGAGTCCTCCACAGGCTGCAGGGTGGATGTCTGCTCCACTGTGAACTTCCATGGGTTACAGGGGGACAGCCTGCCTCACCATGGTCTTCACCAGGGGCTGCAGTGGAATCTCTGCTCCGGCGCCTGGAGCACCTCCTCCCCCTCCTTCTTCACTGACCTTGCCATCTGCAGAGTTGTTTCTCTCACACATTCTCACTCCTCTCTCCAGCTGCAGTTCCGCAGATTTTCCCCCCCCACCTTCTTAAATATGTTATCCCAGAGGCGCTATTGTGATGCCCATGCTCCCATGTAGTGGGACACAAGGGAGCAATGATTGTGCAGAAACGGGGGACAGGATGAAGCGAAGACCCCATAGCTCTTGCCTGTTCGGACACTGTCATCCTTGATAAGTCCACCTCTACCACACCTCTCACAGTTCTAAGGCTTAAACTTATGTCAAGGGCCTAAAGACTCAGGCTCTGAAACACATTTGAACCCACTGAGAGAGAAAACCTAAGGCAGGGAAGTGAAAGGAGGACCTCGCCTGCATAAAGTAACACCAACTTGTGATACTGAGCACTTAGTTTAGTGATTTAGCAGTTATGGCTCCTCATTGTTAAAATAAGAGGGAAGGAGAGAAGATGGCACATTTGAGTAAAAGATAAGACCCAACCAAGGGCTTATCTACTGAGACTGTGTGGCAACAAAAGCACAAAAGGATGCAGACTGGAGGAGGCTCCTCGGAGCTCCCTCTCAGCTGGACTGAGATCCCCAAACCGTCTGTGACCACCGGCTTGATCCTTATTGACAGGTCGTATTACCCTCCCTGTGTATGTAGTTGTGTCGTGTTATGTGTTATTATTTCGTGAACCTGTATGCTTGGGTAAGGATTCTGGCTCTCATAATAAACTGTCACCATATAGTATCTGCCTGACTGTGGAGTCTGAGCAGTTGTCGTTTCACCCCCTTCTTTTGGTACTATACGGTGCATGACAGCTATCACTGTCGCTGATGGGCTCAGCCTTGGCCAGTGGCGGGTCCGTCTTGGAGCCGTCTGGCATTGGCTCTATCGGACATAGGGGAAGCTTCTAGCAGCTTCTCACAGAAGCCACCCCTGTTGCCCCCCCACTACCAAAACCTTGCCACACAAACCCGATACAAATACTTAGTCAAATGTGTATTTATTTGCCTAGCCTTGTTGGTAAGTGCCATGAAGGAAACTAAATACACTGCAAAATCTTAGTAGCATTCCAAAGTTTTGATCTTTTTTTCCTGTGTCCTCCATTTTCATTTTTTTAATTATTGCTTTTTTCTTTCATATAACTTATTTTGTTGGTGGGTTTTGTTATATTTTGTCTTTTTTTTTTTTTTGAGGGGGGGGTGGTTGTAAATGTTAAATACTGCCACATTCTAATAATAGTAACACCAGAAATAAAAATCATCATTACAACAATTTTATTTTTTAAGCATTTTTGGTGCTTCTGTTACTCCAATGGAACATCAGTGATCCCAGGAATACTTTGGATATGATTTAGTTTGTGTGATATAAGTGGTCAGATACTGAAGGCAGTGGGCAGATAGTGTGATATTATGTGGGCAGTTTAAAAGCTTTTTATCAGATTTTTTTAAGACGTCAATCTTTTCCCTTTGATAACTACCAGAAGGCCTCAAAAAAAAAAAAAAAATCTCCTTATCTCATGTAATCTATTACTTATTACTGGCTTCAGTGCAGTTTTATGTATAACTGGAGAGTCTTCACAGCAATTCAGGTTGGGAAAATCCAGACCTTAGATTAGACTCTCTAGACAGATCAATTTATTTGTTTGTAATTATTTGGGTAGTATAAGTTTATTAATTTTAAAGCTTTTTGTGACAGAGACATTCTGTTGCCATGTACACATGTACACCATTTTATGTACCAGAATCTTAACTTCTGCTCAGCTTCCGGAGAAATAAATTTTTTACTGTACTTTTAATGAATGTCATGTCTAGGTTATATTACCAGTGTGATCTTTTCCTACTTAGTCGAAGCCAAAGTAATTTTAAAGTGATCGGGTGGGAATGTCAAACAATGAGTTATTCATAAAGGAAACTATTAGGAGTCTGTTTATATAAGAACATACACTACCTGTTTTTATTCTGGTTAATAATCAAGATAGAAATCAGATACCAAATCATATAATTCTGTTGCTTAGAAGAGGCTGGATGAGAGAGAAACAGATACAAGAACTGTTCCAAAAATCTTGTTGAGAGTTGATATGAATGCATGCAAACCTGTGGATACAAAAAAAAAAGACACTTTCCAGAGGCAGGAATTAGTTAGGTTGATAAAGGCTTAAAAATTGTTGTAAAGAAATATTAAGACAGAGGTTTGAGGAACCTAAACATATGAGGGTATACTCTTTGAATTCTGCTCTTCTTGCAATATATCTTCAAATGAAAGAATAAATAATGCTTAGTTATGAAGAAGTCATTTTTATGAAAAAAAGAAAAAAAGCTCTAGGAGGAAAAGGACAGATGCAAACAGGAAGGTACGCCCTTTCTGATATATATATGAATGGTCAAAAAGAGGACCTAAGTTTGTGCTGCAATGTAACTGAAGTGTCGCAATTGGTATAATAATAGCAGTAATAATATCAATATTAACATTTACCAGTAAAATTCATTTTGTTCATTCCTTAAAATTCATCAATAATTAGATAAGGAATTAAAAAGGTTGATACTTTTGTTACTTATAACTTAAGGACTATTGCCCCTCTTACCTTGACAAAATACTGAACAGTGAAATAATTTAGAATTATATTCCTTATTTAATATAAGGAGTGTGGACTAAAGAGATAAAATTAACACTTAGTTAATATTTTCAGGATACTTTCTGTAGATAATTTCTGAATACTTTAAAGTAGGTTAATATATTTGGCTTTTGAAATTAAGTTTAAGTAAGCAAAAAAATATTAGAACTATCAACTGAACTTAAGAATTTTTTATATTCTTTAAATACTTAATCTAATTGTGTATATTTTTTTACAATATGATAGACAGCTTCAGGAAAAAAGGGGAAAGAGTAGTTACTGGTGCTGAGATTTGTATTTCGCTAGAAGATTGTTAAGTGGCAGCATACAGTAAAGGAAAAAAATGTAAGTAAGTATTGCAAAACAATTTTTCAGGTAATAAAAATTTTATAAACCTTCAGAGAAATGTGTGTTGGTGTAATTGTAATGCAGGATTGCAATTTCTTGTCTTGTATAAATGAGAGGATTTCAGAAGGAGATTTCCATATTGAGATAGGAGTTTAGCAACTTAACAATATCTTTAGTGTAATAAACTTACTTGGAAATACATTGTTTAGTTTTCTTTTTTGTTTCATAATATCTGTACTTCATAACTGCATTCAGAAATTTAACCTATACCTATCTTCATTGTAAAATAATTATTTCTTTTGTCAGAACTTGTGTTTATTTGCCTGTAATAATTGTTGGTTTTATTTAAAAGATTATGCTAATTGAAAATATAAATGTGTGTGTATTTAATATACATATAAAATATATTAAAATACATTACTTTTTCATGGTGTGTAAACACATATTTTTAAACACTCAACAGTTTTTAGCTGGTTAGATCACATTTGGTTTTTGTTTTGTTTGGGTTTTTTTTTTGTTTGTTTTTTTTTTTTTTTTTCTGTTTCCTCAGTATTCTCAAGCATGTCCTTTCTTCCATTTCTCTCTTTTT
Organism: Aptenodytes patagonicus; assembly: GCF_965638725.1. Classification (NCBI taxonomy): domain Eukaryota; kingdom Metazoa; phylum Chordata; class Aves; order Sphenisciformes; family Spheniscidae; genus Aptenodytes; species Aptenodytes patagonicus. The sequence goes on along the minus strand of NC_134952.1, from coordinate 22,042,945 downwards.
CCTTCAGGGAAGAAATTACTAGGGGTATTGACTGTGTCTTGGAGGGTGGTAAATACATAAAAAACAATTAAATCTTAATAAATAACTAAAATAAAAAAGGTCTGTTCTGAAAAATATAAAGATACTTCACAGTTTAGACACCTGACAAAAAAAAAAACCAAAAAACAAAACCAGAAGCAAAGCAATGAATTGTCACTCCAGCTACTGATATAATCTACATCACTTCTCCACTCCACCAGCTACTGAAAGCCAAGACCACGTCTCAACCTTAATATGAACAGTGGAGATATAATTTTCCACTATTTGTTTTACTTCAACTATACAAATCCTAGACTGTACTTCACCTTTTCCTTCTCTTCTTAATTACAAACCTATAACTTCACAACCATATTTTCTGTTTCTGTTTTCTGGCTTTTTAGTGCAATATTTTGTGTTTAAAAACAGAAAAGGAGAAAAGAGACAAAATAATTCCATCATATGAAGTAGGTATGGTTCAGCACAGAACTATTCAACTCTAAATGTTGACCTACTGCAAAGGCAGAACATCAGAAACTTATTGGTGAGACAGTAAGTCTGACAAAGCAGCTATCCTTGGAAAAGGAAAGAAAATGGTAGCAAAAGTATATTTTATTTCTTCAAAATTCAGGTCGAGATTTTTTTTCTTTTCCCTCTCGCCTCAGTCAACTGTAAAGAAGATTTTTCAGTCTACTAGTCCAAGGGATTACCAAAGGGTATGAAATATTAAATTATGTTTCTGTCTTTTACAGCTGGATGTGTTTAACTTCCCTGTTAGAATCACTGCAAACATTGCTATGGATTGAGAGAAGAGAAGCTGTCTTCACTGCATTTATCTCTTTGTGCTTTCATGGGTATATAGAGAAGATGGGAAGAATGGAAATAGATGGCTTGCATAATTGACACATAACCACCATTTGAAGGCTATATTCCCATCAGGACTCAATTTATACTGTTGGCCAAAATAGCAAATTCCCAGTCCAAGATGTAATAGAGAGCAAAAACACCTTGGGCACCAAGATAAATTATGTTTCAAGTGTGGCAACAACTTGTCTACAATAACGAACGTCATATGCCTACTCATAAAATGCATTCTATAAACTCCGATAGACTTAGATCTCAAACTCTTCATGGGCTATTTTATTTCCCAGCCACAACTGTCGAACATTTGCAGTGCGTTTTGCTCTATACTAGAAAAGTTTTACAAATTATTCCTTTTTAAATTTATTTTCAATTTTTGACACCCCCCCATTTGCTAGAATATTCAGTATCCTGTCACAACTGTTTCAGTGGCATGTTTTTGTCTCTCTTAAAATGCACCAAAATATATTCTGTTTGTAACACAGGTATCAGAATAATTGGATAAAGTTCCACTGAGACTTACAAAAGTACAATGCTTACATAACTTGTCAGATATTACATACAGATACATGTTTTTTAATGTCAAAGTGATAAATTATAGGACTGTGAATTTGTTGGCAGTTTTTAATTTTAAAACAGAGAAGAAAAAATGTATTTTCATATGAAATGTTAAAAGAAAACAAAGTTTATTCTTAATTAAATGCCATACAAAACAAATTTCACACTCTTTTCCAGACAAAAAAGGATAAACAGTAGTGAACGTACATGTTACCTCTCTCCCACCTCTGCTTCCCAATAATAAGGCATTTGTGGTTCAAAATATGAACAGATTGCAAATATATGTCATAAATAAGATCCTTTTCTCATGTTTCAATTACTGATTAAATAAAAAAAGCAGTGAAAGTGAAACTTATGCAAACTCAAACCAAGCTGAACTCCTTTTCAGTTGCCTACACTTCATTAAATTCTTTACCTTAAACTTCTTTGGGCCAGTGTCTTTGTGCCTCTGTATATGCATGACCTTGAGCCCAGTGAGAATCTAGTAACCAGATTTCTAGTGCAAGCCTGTGTAGAAATATCCAGATTACTTATGAATGAGCTGATAGGTCTAAATAGAAGAGTCAAGTGCTACACAGGGACACCAGCTCGATCCCAGAAGAGCATGAGCTGCTCAACTGCACCACGCTCTGTTTATGCAGTTAAAAAGCTTCTAGAGCTCTCTGTAGAAACAATTTTGGGAAGTCTTTGACGATGCTGGTATTGCATTATATACATCAGTGTCTTACAAACTATTTGGAAGGAGCTTAATTGCCATTGGTTCCTCATTCTCCATTCCCAGCTCTGTCCAGAGGTCCAGCTACAGCCTTGAGCTGCATGTCAGAGTGAGGAGGAGCAATACATAGAATCATAGAATCATAGAATAGTTTGGGTTGGAAGGGACCTTTAAAGATCATCTAGTCCAACCCCCCTGCATGGGCAGGGACATCTTCAACTAGATCAGGTTGCTCAGAGCCCCGGCCAACCTGACGTTCAATGTTTCCAGGGATGGGGCATCCACCACCTCTCTGGGCAACCTGTGCCAGTGTTTCGCCACCCTCAGCAGAAAAAATTCCTTCCTCTATCTAGTCTAAATCTATCCCCCTTTAGTTTAAAGCCATTCCCCCTTGTCCTGTCGCAACAGGCCCTGCTAAAAAGTTTGCTGCCATCTTTTTTATAAGCCACCTTGGAGTACGGAAAGGCTGCGATAAGGTCTCCCTGAAGCCTTCTCTTCCCCAGGCTGAACAACCCCAACTTGCTCAGCCTTTCCTTATAGGAGAGATGTTCCATTACTCTGATCATTTTTGATCATTTTTGTGGCCCTCCTCTAGACCCGCTCCAACAGGTCCATGTCTTTCTTGTGCTGAGGATTCTAGAGCCGGATGAAGGACTCCAGGTGGGGTCTCACCAGAGCAGAGGGGCAGAATCACCTCCCTCGACCTGCTGGCCACACTTCTTTTGACGCAGCCCAGGATATGGTTGGCCTTCTGGGCTGCGAGCACACATTGCTGGCTCATGTCCGGTTTTTCACCCATCAATTCAGCTGAGACAAGACTGTATTTCCTTCTGTCTCCCTCCTCTCTTCCTCCTCCTGAGTCCCAGTAACAGCTATGTTTATCAGACTGAAGCTTCACAGTACTTTTGTGTAACCAAAATACAGTAATAATAAAGAAACAGAAAGGGAGATCACCTGAAATTACAGATCAAATGTCTATTTTAATTTTAAAACATCATAGGGAGACCCTGATGTTAAGAAGGTATCAAACTTATAAGACTGAATATTTTGCTTCCAGACTCATCATCATAATCGGGATATAAGCATGGTATAGAACAAGAAAATATAAGGAAACTTTGTCACTAATCCTTCAATAAAAATAGGTTCTTCGAAGATAAAGGAAGTGTTGCTTCTTGGTAAGATAATAACTTAAAAAGTTTTGTTTCTGTAACTTTATTCTCCCACCAGTTTTAAAGCAATGTTGAACTTACTAACCAGAAGAAAAAAAAACAAAAACCAAACACAACCCACAAACTGTATGTCATCTTTTGCCCTTAGACTTAAATAAAATTTAAAATCTCTTCTGAGGAAAAAGAAAAGAAAGTAGTTTTAAAACTTTGTCAAACATTTTAATTTTTTTTTTAGAAAACATTGACATGCTATAAGTATTTGTATTATAAGATATATTTTGGAAAAAAATATTCAAAACCCAAGATATTTTAGTCTACTGTTTTTTTCTGGGGTTTTTTTTAACTAAAAAAAGTCTAGTTATGAAGAATTCTTATTTTTGAATCACAGTACTTTCTTCAGGAAAATATGAAAAAAGATAAATGTTGATCAGCTCTAATTATAATACCAGAAAAGAGTAAAAATTAAACCTAAAGTTCTTTCCATGCTGATAAATAATGAGCGTGTTGAATTCTTCTATTCATGTCAAGATACGCCTGACCAGATGAAATCTGCTTTTTGATCCTGCTAACACAAACAAGAAATATTTTGAAATGGGCTGATAATATGTTGAAAAATCAGTTATGTGTGCAGATGGGAAAGGAGTGAGGTAAGTTCAAAATTTCAAAGAGAAAACACAATTTCATTGTGAAGATTTAATTTGTTTGTCTTTATAATTTGTGTTGTCCCTTTTAACACCTGGTAACCCCAGAAATTGTATGACTGAGGATTCAGAAATCCATTTCTCCATTAAGAAGAATGGACAAATTTTAAAAAATAATTTAAAACAACTGACTTTTTTTTTTTTTTAACTTGGAAATAAAATTCCTTCTGGAGATCTGAAGTCTCTGCTTCCCAACTACCATTGCAAATCTGCATGAGTCTATGCCCAAAGAGGTGTTACTCAAGTGGATGCTGCCAGAATATCAGAAATACAAAGCTTCCTGCCAGCTCAGCTGAAGGATTTAGATGCCCTGAATATCCTGACAAGAAACCCTCTCTCCATGGAGTACCCTGGCTAAAGATAAACCTCCTAGGTGATGAGGTATCCAGTTTTATGGCAGACAATTGACATTTTAAGATTGCCAAAGAGATAGGCTTGTTGGCAAGAAATGTTTTCTGGGAAATCTGCCTGGTTTCTGTCAGAAGATTCAAGCAAATCAACACCTTCCTACAAAATTTAACAATTTTGTCAAGCTGGCACTTTCTGATGGAAAAACAGAGACATTTTAGTCATAAGTATTCAAAATTAAGAGAGATCTGAAAATACCCACAAAGATGTGTTCTTTTTGAAAGCTGCCTAAGTATGACTCAATGTTGAGGCTGCCACTCTGAACCCTGTCCTTAACATTGACTCAATTATGTAACTTTAATTGGGTTATCTTTCTTCATAGGTATATCTCAAATTTTGCATTATCAATTAAAATATAATTTCAACAAAAATGGGGTCTGCAATAACAGGTTATAATTTTGCAATTTTTAGTGGGGGTTAACAGTCCAGGTTTTTGTTTTTTTTTTTTCTTCTTACTTCTTTGGAAGATTATATGGGACTGTTCAACTGTTACAAGTATATAATAAAATCATCAACATAATAAAATGTCCTTTTTAACTAAATAAATTTTCACAGTGCTTTACCTGTTGTACTTTCCAGCTACCATTGATGGCTTTCCTAAGGTATATCTCAGTCTTTGGTGGAGAAATGTATCCAATTCAAATGCATCAATTTGAGAAACATGTTTTGGGGGAGCAGGACAAAATAGAAACAAGAACAATTTCATAGCTGATCTGGAATTATAAAATAACTTTGATTAAAATAGTTTAGGTATAACACTTCTTTCAGGCAAAGTAACAGTCAATTCTGCAACACTCTAGATTTTTCAGATATGATCAAAGTCAAAGCTTAAGTGACCTATTAAATCATTTTATCTGTCCCCATGTTGGCAAAAAATGCTTCGCAGTTTTATGGTCAATGCATTTATATTATGTAGAAGTGGATGAACTTTTGACATTGGAGAAGTCTCAAACCAAGAAAATCTATAGGTAGACTCATAAATGCTTTAAAAAAATAGTTTTGTTGATCCTGGTTATTTCCTCTTCATCTCTGATTTTGTGAGGCCTTAAGACTTGTTCCCTTTCCTAGTGCTAGATGAATTTAACATTATTTTAAGAAGATGTACTGGCCTTGGCATGTTTCAAATGTTCCCAGACCATCAGATATAATGTATTCCTCATCATTTTATTACCCCACTCCAACCTTTAAGATCAGAGACTGTAAAAAAAATTATATAAACGATATAGCTAGCTCAAAAGAGAAAATAAAATGTGTGTCTGTGTCAGATCAGAGGCACCAGGATTCTAGATGATTTATGTGTTCCTTATATTGCAGAAATTGATTCTAAGGTATGACTTTAGTCTTCATGCTGCTTATATGATATAGGAAAGCCCAACAGAGTGTGGAGTTTCCATAGTGTGGAAAATCTATTAATTTTGTTGGGACCTTTAACTGTATTTATTCATTTATTTAATCTAAAGCTTCATTTTTGCTTAGCACTGTGTTGAGCAGGGGCTATACTTTAATAAAGCTATAGAGTGAATTATTCATCTGATGGTCTGTCTTCTTTGAAACTCTGTATCTGATTCAGTTTCTAAAATAAGTTGCTGAAATATGCTCCATGGTGACCTATAATGCTACTGCTTGTTCTCCTGACTCCGGCCTTCAACTTCACCAGACAATATTTCAAATCCATTTTGAGGTACTACAGCAGACATTTCTATATTCTTTCTATCAACAATAATGTTAATTTGACCTGTTATTCATTATTTTCTACACAGGTGTTGTTTTCTACTTTCCCACTAAAGAGTGATTGTGTAAGATACTGGTCACTAGAAAAAATCATATTCAATCCTATGTTTTTTCACTAGCTAAAGTGTGTGTTCAGGGCTGGTAAGTGAGCTAAGACTTAGGCCTTTGTTTTTTTGAAGAAAGATTTGATGGACAAGAGTCCTTTGGTATGAGATTGTGTTCATTACAGCTTAAATCTGCTGCAGTTTTCTTCATAAGATTCATAACAAAACAAAGCAAAACAAAGAATAACAATAATTCAGATTCAGACCCCCTACTAACTATAAAAGTAAGAAGAGGAAGCTGTCATTTCAAAGTTCTTTCTTTTCTTCAAAGCCTCTAGCCAGTTTTAATAAGGCTTAGCAAACTTAATAAAGTTATTTTTTAACTTCAAAAACATTTCTTTAGTATTTTCTAAATTTAGTTAGAATCGTAGAATCATAGAATCATTTAGGTTGGAAAAGACCTTTAAGATCATCCAGTCCAACTGTTAACCTAACACTGCCAAGTCCACCACTAACCATGACCTTAAGCGTCACATCTACATGTCTTTTAAACACCTCCAGGGATGGTGACTCAACCACTTCCCTGGGCAGCCTGTCCCAATACTTGACAACCCTTTCCGTGAAGACATTTTTCCTTATATCCAATCTAAACCTCCCCTGGCGCAACTTGAGGCCATTTCCTCTTCTCCTATCGCTTGTGTCCTGGTTTCGGCAGGGCTAGAGTTAATTTCCTTCCTAGTAGCTGGTACAGTGCTGTGTTTTGGATTTAGGATGAGAACAAAGTTGATAACACACCAATGTTTTAGTTGTTGCTAGGTAGTGCTTACACTAGTCAAGGACTTCTCAGCTTCCCATGCTCTACCGACTGAGAAGGCTGGAGGTGCACAAGAAGCTGGGAGGGGGCACAGCCAAACTGGCCAAAGGGACATTCCATACCATGTGACGTCATGCTCAGTACATAAACTGGGGAAAGCTGGCCGAGGGGGGCCGCTGCTCGGGGACTGGCTGAGCATCGGTCAGCAGGTGGTGAGCAATTGCACTGTGCATCACTTACTTTGTGTATTATTATTGTTATTGTTACTGTTATTATCATTCTATTGCAATTATTAAACTGTTTTTATCTCAACTCACGAGTTTTTCTCACTTCTACTCTTCCAATTCTCTCCCCCCCATCCCACTGGGGGGGTGGGGGGAGTGAGCGAGCAGCTGTGTGGTACTTGGTTGCCGTCTGAAGTTAAACCACGACAATTTGCTACTTGGGAGAAGAGACCAATACCCTAGTTGTTTCTTCCCAAGAGATAGTAAATTATATAGAAATTCTTTCTTTGACACCATTTCTTCCTGAACTCTTTGTTACTGTATTTTTCTTTTCGGTGCAATTTAAACTTCATTTAAAGTGACCAGTACAATAAAATGATAACAGAACTTTCCAAAAATGAAGATTATAATTTTATGCTTTCACATAGTCAAAAATTTCAATGAAGGTAAACATTGAAATGTTTTTATACATTGCATGTATGAAAAAGGACCTTTGAATCTTAAACTGTTGTGTTTTGGAAGGTGATCCTTACCAGTTAAAAAAATATATAAAAAAAATTAATGGGTTTGTGTCTGTTACCTCTAAGAAACTGAATTTCTTTGGTTATATTAATTTTTATTATAAACTATATTTGTAATTTTGCACATTTGTCATGTAATAACTGGCTGAAGTTATAAAGATTTAGATTTTGAATTCTAAATTTATTCAGAGGTACATTTGGAATTCAAATTGACTCTGCTGGACCAGAGTGAAGGAAAAAAACATCAAACTTAAAAACGTTTACAGTCTTTCCTTCCTCAGTTGCACTGGATACGTATTCTGGTATGCTTAGAAGCAAGGTTCTGTTCACGGAAACAAGAATAATTAATGTTATTTTAATAAACTGTGAAAAGAATTAACTATTGGTATCATAGTAGTATCACATGGATAAACTACCATTTTCACATAGAAATTTGGCATGAACAAAAAATGAAATCCTATCATTTTATTGTATTGTAAGATCTGAATTCATTTTAGTATCTAATTATTTTTATAATATACTACTGGTGAGACAGAAAAGTTTATTTTATATCTTTAAAAATGCAGGGTTTCATCATTTGTCTGTGAGTGTCTAAGTATAGGCTCATAGGATTATTTAATACAAAAACAATTTCTTTCAGGACATCTTTGGATGTGGTAAATTTAACTAGCTCATCAAAAGACTCATTTTAATTGATGTTGATACATGAATTGATGTCATTTTGGTGTTGATCTAAGGTCTAACAAAGCAAATAGAAAGCCTTGACTGAAAAATAGTCGTGAGTTTGATTAATATTAAGAATTGTCAGTGTGAAGTCTGTGTTGTGCTGTTATGTTTCTGGCATTTGTTTATGTCATGGTTTAACCCCAGCCGGCAACTAAGCACCACACAGCTGCTCACTCACTCCCCCCCGGTGGGATGGGGGAGAGAATCAGAACAGTAAAAGTGAGAAAACTCGTGGGTTGAGATAAAGACAGTTTAATAGGTAAAGCAAAAGCCGTGCGCGCAAGCAAAGCAAAACAAGGAATTCATTCACTGCTTCCCATGGGCAGGCAGGTGTTCAGCCATCTCCAGGAAAGCAGGGCTCCATCACGCGTAACGGTTACTTGGGAAGACAAACGGCATCACTCTCAATGTCCCCCCCTTCCTTCTTCTTCTGAGCACGTCATATGGTATGTAATATCCCTTTGGTCAGTTGGGGTCAGCACAACTATTTGTGCACCCCCAGCCTACTTGCTGGTGGGGTGGGGTGAGGAGCAGAAAAGGCCTTGACTCTGTGTAAGCACTGCTCAGCAGCAATGAAAACATCCCTGTATTATCAACACTGTTTCCAGCACAAATCCAAAACACAGCCTCATACTAGCTACTATGAAGAAAATTAACTCTATCCCAGCCAAAGCCAGCACAGTGTACTGTGTGATTTATCTGTGTGAATGGAAATGTGATTTGAAGTTGTTTGTTAAAAATAATCCAACTGATTAAAATTCAATATATATATGTAAAAACTTGGACGCATAGTGAAACTGTTTTCCGTTAATGTATCATTTGTTAAAGGAGAAAAAAAAAAGCTGAATGTATTCTTTCTATCCATCTTCTCATAAAATGTAAAATTATCTATGCCTCTTTGCATGTGTAGGTTCCTCTGCCAGTACCTTTTAGTCCACTGTTTTTTTAGGTCTCCAGAGTTTTTATCTTCTCTTTTTGGAATTTATAAAAAATAAACCCAGCCACTCTCTAAGCCTTTATTTTGTTTGGTCATACAAGCCAAGCCAGTCAATCTTCTCTCCATTCTCCTGGTAATCCTCATAGCCCTTTTCTGCATTAGTTCCTGTAAGACTTAGTATGAATTTAAGCCAATCTTTCAGGAATATGAGTGACTATACGTCACTCATTGTATTTTGGAGGATGTATTATAGATATGCCTTCATAGTAATGCTCTAGAATACCTCTCCTGATACATTTCAGGGTTTATGTTTGTATGTTTTACAGTTTGTGCCTTTACAACATTGCAATGGAGGGTCACACAGTAAGTTGAAACCTGTCCAATTCATTATGCTTATTGTTGGTTTTCCAATCTGCATGAGAAAGGACTTGGTGACGTTAGGAAAGTCATTGTAAAATGAGAATGCTGTGAATGTAAAGCTCAGTAGATCTTTGAATATACTAGTAAAATTATGAAACTCTTAGAACTGATTTTAGGCAGTATTTTTCTCCTAGTAAATAATACTGAAAGAAATAGAAAACTTCTAAATACTTACAGAATGCCAAAAATATTTTTTTTTTAAATTTTAACAGTGAATGATTACAAAGCAAATGATATATGTTATTTTAGCATACTGTAGAAAAAAGATGTTTTAGGGCATCTGGCTTCTCAAAAGCTGAGAATAGAAGGGTTGAGAAAGTCAAAATATACAGAAATCAAAGTCAACATATACAAAAACCAAAGAAAGAGAAACAGAGAAAGGGCAGCAGGTTATAGGCTTGTTTTATACTACGCCTTTTTATACAGCACAGTAATTTAAGTGTACATGGGCTTTATAATCTAAGCAAGACTATTTTTTTTAAACAATATGTATTGCAATGAAAATAAGGTTTGAACATGCATGTTAATACCTTTTTACTGCATCATAATAGCAGTTAATTATTTGTAATAATGTGAGAGTTAGTGCAGAGATTTTGAAATGATGTAGGGAGTATGTGCATGTATGTGTGTCTGTGTGTGTAACAAGGGGTCCAACTCAATGTCTCTCTAAGTACAACTGGTCATTCAGTGATTCATAAGCCATGGGAATTTAGGGGCAATTCAGATACATAGACTGTGGACTTGTGCTATTTACTGTTTTGAAGTAGCAACTGCTCTGATAATGTTTTAAAGAAATATCTTAAGGAAACTTGGAAAAGTTGAGAAAATTTTCAAATTTGTCAATACCAAAAAGAAATGCAAAAATTCATTTGTCTAAAATTTCTTATTTAAAAAGTTGTACTTTTTGTGGTGAGCCTCTTGGTTTTTTGAAAGCCTGGTTAATTTATTTTCCAAATTTATGTTTAATAATCCGGCCTGGCCATTAAGGGCAATTCAAAGCTAAAAAGACTCCTTTGGCGGATATGCATGGATGGTTGCAGGTAGTGAGGAAAAGAAGACAGAGAATTTCTTGTTATTCTCTGTTCTTGGAAAATTTACTCTCTTTTAAGAGCATTCAGTGAGTTTCATATGTGAAATTATAGTCATTTATTTGGTAGGTCCTTTTTCAAAGTCATCAGTCTAAAAAGCACCTCTCAGTTTTCTGACTGCATTAGATGTTATTCTCCCATTTTAAAAACTAAAACCTTTTCATTTTTTAGCATACTCTTTTTCTGTGACTTTTTTTTTCTTTTTCTCTCTTTTTTTTTTTTTTTTTTTTAACCAGGAAATGTTTTTATTTTTTCACATCTTTGAGCACTTTCCAATCCTTACATTATCTTTCATTTATGGTAACTCTATACTTTAAGAAGCTGTTATTTGGAGATGTTAAACAGCTGCAGCTCTCAGTGATTTCTGCTAAAGAAAGAATATTGTAGAAGTGTATCTAATGTGTTCTTCCTGTCATTGTTTTGGGAGGGAGAAGTGCTGTGAAGACAGTTAAATTACTCTTCATATGTAAAAGCTCGATTATGAAAGAAGTACCAAATGCTTTAAGGCTTTCTAGTATACCAGTGAATATGTTGACTGTGTTTCATGGACATTTATGAGAGTTTTAAATTTCCAAGTCACATCCATTTTAGAGAGATGCACTTGCATACCAAAAGTTGTAAGATTTGAGATTTCCTGTCCCTTTTTGATATCTCTTCATTATGACAAAAACAGGCAAGTAGGTGAGCCTTGTCAGTGTAGTCTGAGCATGTCACACAGTGACTTCTCTCCAAGATTTAACCTTGTAAAAATTAAATAACTACTCTAAGCTATTCTGACATGCTTCCTCCTTGAAGCTCTTTTCTTCCTAACACTTCTCACATATCGTATGTTTTTAATCCATGCAGATCCAGAGACCTCCAGGGCAAACAGCGGCTTGTTCTTTGCATGCTCATTTTATTGTCAATCTGTGTCCCAAGCATCTCCAAGGATTCCCAAGTTTTACCATCTTACAGATGAATTGTCTAAAATCATTCGTAATTCAAATGCTAGTCTTTTTTGTTTCCAAATCATGAAAAAACAAAAAGATATACCGATTGACAAATATAACTATTTTTGTGAATATGAAAGTATATTGCTCTCATCAATGTGTCATCATTTTAGGAGTGGAACACACTGAACCTCATTTCCTGAATGTATGAAAATTGCATGTATAGTTAGTCATTCAGTTTCTAGATTCTGTATCATATACTATATTGTTTTGTCCATATGTATTGAGGCTACTCATATATGACATTTATACTAAATGTCAGAACTAGGTTTCAGGGTTCTTAGTACTAACATATGTGAATATTGAATGAGTAGTTCTGTAAATTCTGGAACATGTGAGACCTAATTCCTTGCAGCTCTTCTTCCCTCCCTTTGTTGTCTGGCATTCAGAATACAACTGACCTCATCTATGATTCTATGATTCTGACCATTCTATGATTCTATGATTCTATGATCTCTGAGTGGCAGAGAGGAGAAACAGAATAGTCTGAGGTTTCTTTCATGTTCATAAAACATGCAATAATATAATATATTAGATATATCCTAGAGATATCTTAGTGAGAAATTATTGCAGACTATTTAGGAAGCCTGGTATAAATGGTAATTCTTCCCCAAGGGCTTAACATATAGAATATAGCACTTTATAAACAGATGAGACAAACAAACAGGTTAGAGTGAGGGGAGGGACAGGGTGTTTAGAAAATTTTTAACCAGCAATAGAAGTCAAAATATATTTTTCTTGCTATTGTCAGGTTGTAGTTCATTGATAATTTGTTTTGATTTTTACTTTCTTAAATACTGAATTTCACAGCAATACACATTTTACAACTTCAAAAAATTGATAGGTAAAGAAACTATTGAAAACACGGAAATTAGTGTAGAAAGAGTTAAGGTCTCTTTAAATACATTTAAATTATCATGTTCACAAGGTACTGATAGTTCAGGAAGGGCAGTTAAACAATAGAAAAGGAACGCCTGAAGCAAACTAAGTTGAGAGAAGTTTTTGAAACAAAAGTTTGAATCCCTGCTTAATGTTATCAGATAGAAGTGTAAAATAGGCTTCAAATTGGGTAATTAATACTGTATAAATAATCATCTCTAAGGGTCTATTTTTTTTTTCTTAAATAGTCCTGCACAGATTAAAATTGCTTCCCCCATCATCCCCACCTCCTTTCAAGGAGAAGTTAAGGTACAAATTCTTACTGAACCCTTAGGGTTCAATTCACCTGAAAAGTAGCTGTGACCTTCTGTACTGAGCAAGTCTATAAAAAAGCAGCAAGTGGTGTCTCCGTGGCAGTTTGACTTATTCAGCTGCAAGGTTACTTGGCATGCAAAGTACACTTTTGTTATATTGACACAGGGCAATCTGGTCCTGGGGAGGGGAAAGGGAAAACAGGACTGTGCTGCAAGAAATGGAAGAAACAGATGTTTTGGAGATGCTGTTTAAGGAAACTCCATTTTTATTTAATTGAATAAATGGAACCTAGAGCATCTCTTATGTCCACAGCAAAAATATATTAACCTAGTTTTTAAAGAGTGATATGTAAATTTACAGCTCTGCATGGATAGCTACTACTAATAGTAAACCACAGAAGGAATGGGGGTGCAAAATCATTTACAACTATGACCTTTGATGGGCCTGATCTAAAACGTACCAAATTAATTAGGAATCTCTTTGTTCATTTAATGGGCTTTTGCCATAGTGAACTTGCCTTTTTGAAGTGCAGTGGCAGTGCCAGGATATAACATTAGAGAATTAGGTCCGAAGCAACTCTTCTTAAGCTGTCTTTGTGGTAGCGTGTCTTGTTGTCAAGCAAAGAATTAAAAAAAAAGGGTCCTGTAGGAGTGAAGATGTCGCCTGTGTTTGAATGCTCTGCATTCAATGTCCTGCATAACACATACTTAAAAAAGCAAAACAGAACATCTCATACAGCTTTTTTAGATGGATTGGGCATATGATCTTTGTCACTGGCTGTACAAACATGGTAACTATACAGTCAAATGGCCTGATTATTTGCAAAAGTTTGATGTTTCATCACTTAATGGAACTTTACCTAAAAAGTTAAAGCATTTTATATTTAACAGTTATAAAGTGCCTAATTAAAGTATAGCTTTGCAAATAATAAGAAGGAAATTTTTTGGTTTTGTCTTGTTTCCTAGTGTTCCCTTTTTTTACCCTGTACTCTTTCTCAGATGGATTATGTGATTCTTGCACAAGATTTTGAACTTTATTGTCATATCTTACCCATTCCAATTTATTTCACTGAAAAAGATAAATATCTGGACCAGATTAATTTTGACACTTATTAATGCCTGAGCTGTTGGGATCACAGGATTTATATTTTTTTACAGAACATCATTATTCTAGTCCTAGTAGAGCTTCCTGTTACTTATCTGAGGGGAAAAAAAGCAAATAAACAAACAATATAAAAAAGATAAGGAACTGGTCATAGTGATGCAGTTGCTGTGAACAGAGGAAGAAGATCAGAGAAGAGAAGTAGCTTTGTGTGATCATTGTGGCTAGCAGTACATAATGGCAATCACTTTACTTTCTTAATGTGTTTTGTTTGCTGTTTACATATCAAGTCTCAGAATTTAGCATCATTAAAAATACAGGAAAAGAGAAGGAATGATGTCAGGGATACGAAAAATTTCAATGGCATAAAGAGGATGTATTTTTGAGAAACTAAAATCAACAACATTGCTACTAAACAAAACTGAAGTACTGAGATTTTTTTTCCCTTAAAAAAAAAAATCAAAATAATGTTAACTAAATATCTAAATACTCAAATTATGTTGCTCCACTCAGGTGACTATATTCAACTTCTAACAAGGAAAGAACCTTGTAAAATAACCCAAAACAATTTCTTACAGTTACATTAATCTTACTTTTTTTTTCTTTGGTAGTACTCACACAGATTTCTGAAGTCCAGTTTCATTATGAGAAAATACTTCCTTTACATGGGAGTGTTTTAGTGCAAGAAAGTTGCATTACTTCGCAGTTTGATATTTCTGGCCATAGATTGGAACTAATGTATAAAGTATGTTTAAAAACAAGGGGGGGAAAAGAAAGTTTCAGTTTCTTATGGCTGGAAGCTGTGGAACTTCTCATAAGAAAATCTTGTAGCACTAAGATCACTGCCAAAGCTGATGGGTTCTACATTCCTCTTTGCTGAGATGTGAAGAATCAATATACTTCTAGGTCAGTTCATTTTCAGAAAAAGGAGAAGTAAAAAAGAAGTGAGAAAAGAGAGTGACAGAAGGCATGAATTTACCAGTCAAATACATAGAATCTAAGGTTTATTTTTTTCTGGAAAATACATGTACTTATGTTAGTTGAAACCACACATTTCTAAATATGGCATTTGGTGAAACTTTCTGAGTAAAACATTTAAGATAGTGGTATGTAGTAAGATAACACTTTCTAATGAAGTATCATTACATTATTTTATTAAATGCTAAGATTTTTTTAACTAAGAAATACTACTTAAGATCATTCAAAAAAAAGCAACAGCAAGGTTCCTTCCTCCCAGTAATTAGTACCCCAGTGCCAAATGCTTCTCAAACTGGATATTATACTGCCAAAACTTTGACATAAGTCTATTCATACCAAACCAGACCTATGCCTTATTGTGGACTAATACATAGACTTCCCTGTCACTCACTCTTCCGCAGTGTAAAATCTTGAACTGTGTTTTCTGAAAGCTTTTTTTTGCTGCTAGATGGAATTTTTAAGGGGGTACTCTTAACTTGTTGAAATGAAACTACCATTGGTATGCAAAACTTTAATACAGAACTAGCACAGAGTAACTTGGTATCAGGGTGGCTTTGGTGGCTTGTCAAAGCCATGTGTTCTGATAAAGTCCATCATGTTTTGACCATGTGCACTGTATTGGGTTTCATGGCAAGGTTTTGGTAACTGGGAGGCTACAGGGGTGGCTTCTGTGAGAAGCTGCGAGAAGCTTCCCCTATGTCCGATAGAGCCAATGCCAGACGGCTCCAAGACAGACCTGCTGCTGGCCAAGGCCGAGCCAATCAGTGACGGTGGTAGCGCCTCTGGGATAACATATTTAAGAAGCGGGGGAAAAAAAACCCTGCAGAACTGCAGCTGGAGAGAGGAGTGAGAATGTGTGAGAGAAACAACTCTGCAGATGGCAAGGTCAGTGAAGAAGGAGGGGGAGGAGGTGCTCCAGGCGCCGGAGCAGAGATTCCACTGCAGCCCCTGGTGAAGACCATGGTGAGGCAGGCTGTCCCCCTGTAACCCATGGAAGTTCACGGTGGAGCAGACATCCACCCTGCAGCCTGTGGAGGACTCCACGCCAGAGCAGGTGGATGCCCTGAGGGAAGCTGTGACCCTATGGAGAGCCCACGCTGGAGCAGGCTCTTGGCAGGACCTGTGGCCCAGTGGAGAGAGGAGCCCACACTGGAGCAGGTTTGCTGGCAGGACTTGTGACCCCATGGGGGACCCACACTGGAGCAGTCTTTTCCTGAAGGACGGCATCCCATGGAATGGACCCACACTGGAGCAGATTATGAAGAGCTGTAGCCCGTGGGAAGGACTCATGTTGAAGAAGTTCATGGAGGACTGTCTCCCACGGGTGAGACCCCACACTGGAGCAGGGGAAGAGTGTGAGGAGTCCTCCCCTTGAGGAGGAAGGAACGGCAGAGACAATGTGTAATGAACTGACCGCAACCTCCATTCCCTGTCCCCCTGCGCCGCTGTGGGGGAGGAGGTAGAGAAATCAGGAGTGAAGTTGAGCCCAGGTAGAAGGGAGGGTAAGATTTGGTTTTAATTCTCATTACCCTACTCTGATTTGACTGGTAATAAATTAATTTCCCCCAGTCAAGAGTGTTTTGCCCATGACAGTAATTAGTGAATGATCTCTCCCTGTCCTTATCCTGATCCACGAGCCTTTTGTTATATTTTCTCTCCCCTGTCCAGCTGAGGAGGGGGAGTGATAGAGCAGATTTGGTGGGCACCCAGCGTTCAGCCAGGGACAAACCACCACATGCACATAGCAACTGATGAAGACTAACACTTAGATAGCATAGTGTTAATGTTATAAAAGGTAGTCCCCATTTAAGAAGAGAGAACAATATCACTTGCATATTTCTTTAGCTCTATTTAAATGTAAAATATGCTAAATTGCAAGTATGTATATTTGATAAAAAGGATGGACAATTAGATAACCTTTCATCAGCAATAAATGGTCTTATAAAGATTCTAGCTCCCACACAGGTGTCAGTATCTTTTTAGTTTAGTCACCATTACCTTAAGCTTCCTGGGCATGAAACCCAAGTCCTCAATCACTGGAAGTTCCTGACATATAAATCTAGGTACAGAGACCTAGACACTTTCAGGAGCTTTATAGAGACTGTTCTTGCTTCTGAGCCGGTAGTCTGGTAGACCATTTGAAGACTGTCTAGTAGTTTTATTCCATGAAAACTGTACACTTCTGTTTTGAGTGTTGGTTTGGTTGAGTCATTATCTTCAGAAAGGGAGGGCAAGGCAAAGAAGACTGTCTCCAGTCTAAGGACAGGAGAGAGGTCTGCTTCATGGGGGAGGGGACAGTGGAAAATTTCTAATAGAACAGTAGGAGGAGGGATTCACAAGAAAGGAGGATTTATTCCATGAGTAGGGTGGAAATTCTTGAAGAAGTTTGAGAATAAACTAGTGTTTGGCCGCCACAGACTGTGGCTATTGCCCTTGTGCTGTCAAAGCAGCAATTGACCTGTGGGAATTTGAGTGTGTGTTTTCATGTTGCAGTTGAAGAGATAATAAGGAAGTTTATAAAACCAAATAAAAGTACCTGCTGAACCTTGGTTAAAGTTAAATTATGTATATTCCCTCTCAATTTTTTTTTATTGATGAACTAATAAGGAAGGAAGAAAAGATCTTTTAAGAAGTCTATATTTTTTCTGTTTCTATCAGTGATAATTGCTTTGATGACCATGATAAACCTTTCCAATCCAATGATCAGCTGTTGTGTGAAGTATAAGGGGCTATTGATCATAGTCCAAGTCAAGATAATTCTAAGAACCCGTTAACAAACAATATATTTCAATATAATCTCTTAGTTGCTACAGTTCAACACAGACCATGCTCTTCATTTTAGTCTGAATGATTTTATTTTTAACAAGATTTGTGTATTCTATAAACTTAAAAATCTTTATTTACTTTAGAAAAGAAAATATCATATTGGTCATTGCTAATTATTTAGCTCAATTTTTTTTTCTTCCTGGGTTTTTGTTTGTTTGTTTTATTTCGGTTCATTTCTGTAAAGAATAAAGTAAAAATATAAAAAGATTCATTTTCAGGATGTGAAAATAAAATATACTGGCATTTACAAATGGAGTAATTTTATTGAGAAAGTAAAATATTTTTATATTTTCAAAATATTCCCCCTGATTTTTGCAGGGGGTCAGCTGAAACTATTCCCTGAGTTTAGCTTATTTCTTAGACAAGTCCAATTAACTTCTGGCTTAGTAGATTTACTTCTTATAAAACAATTAGTATAATTTTAAAGCTAAAAATAAGAAATATAAGTATGATTTTATTTAATTATTAAAGCATAACATCATTTTCACATTCTTATGTTTACCACTTCAATAGTACTTGCCAACCTAATTCAGAAATAAATCTCCCCACTGTTTTATGCATGCTACATGTATCACATACATTAATCTCAGTACACAAAAGATTGACCTATTCATCTCAATCATAAATGAGCTAAATATTCAAATATCTCATAAGCTTAATTTTAGATCACTTTTATGGTACTGTAATTCAGCATTAAAACAGTTGCAGGCTCTTAGAAAATATTTTTTTCAGGAAAGGAATAGATAGAAATTTTTTAAAAATGTCCTCAACTGTAAAACAAATTATTGTTCTCCTTCTCTGTGTCTGTCCTATAGTTGGTACTGTCTGTGAAACCTCATTGGATTGTACAGTAGGTACTGATTTTGCATCTTTAATGGATTCTTTAATTCTTTTAATTATATCAAGAGCATTAGCCAGATTTAAATCTTTCTCTATTAACAGGTTTCCTCTTTCTCTCTCTAGGCTTGAAGTTATTTGTCTTTTCAGTTATTTAAACATGAATCGTTCTATGAGCCAGTGCACTAAAAGTCCCCATAAAGATAAATTCCTGCAAAGCAGTTTCCTCCTTATCATTTGGTTCTCAGGGGTTTTGCTTTCCAAAGGCAATAACAGTTTCTGCAAAAATATTTGTCCCCAGTGCAAGTTTTTTATCAAATGCAGCAAATGTTTTATCCAAAGCTGTAAAATTAAGAAGAGCATTTGATATGGCAGGTAAGTTATAAAATGTCCTTCCTTAGTCCAGCCTCCCAAAAGTGCAGCAGAACTAAAAGTGACAAGAATCCCACAGAAAAGATCTTGATTAAGTGAAAAATCAATTAAGACTCATTCATCTGTTGAATAAGGAAGTTCATAACCATTTACTGGTACTTTCTTTGTTTATGCCTTTCTGTGATGTTACTACTGCTGCATATGATCACGCCAAAAAGACCCAAAAAGGATAAGATTCAAAAAGCAGATTAACAAATACTGTCTGTACTAAGGAATTGTTTAAATATATGTATATATAAAAATATATATAAAATATCCTATATAATTAAATTAAAATAAAAGTATGATAGCAGCTGTTATTAATATATGTATTTGCAGTGTGGATAGGCTAGACTGGATAAGTGACAAAGCATGACATATTAGCAACCCAAACATCTCACAAAATTATAGTCCTGATCTTTATCTCCCAGAGATGTCATAGAGCTCATGGTGCTCTTTTTTTAGATGGATTGAAACTACAAGAAAAAGTCGTCTTGAATTGTTGGAAGTGTGATTTTAAGTAAGAGAGAGAGAAAAAAGAGCTTTTCATAAAGGATACAGAGTATCCCTGAGGGAGCCCATAGCACAGTGAAAGCAAGTTTGATATACCACTAATAGATAAGTACAACAATTTCATTATTAATGTCATGTGACTATAATGTCTCCCCCATTTATATTTAAAAGCTGTTTTTATCTTGTTTTAAAATTTCAGAATCAGCAAAATGTTTTATCCCCAGATACTACTAATGTTTAGCTCAAATAGCAGAGAAAAATTAGTGGGAATGTTAATAGGATGGCAAACAATATTGTGGTAGGCATATTAAATATATTTTAATATAATGCTTAATTTTTCAACAAGACTTTAACAAGACTTATTTAATGTAGCTTGAATCTTTACCTTACCTGTAAAATCTAGAGCAGATGCATTATTATGGACCAAAATGTGGAGTATTAGGCTCATCATAAAACAGTGGAGTAATAAACACTGCACAGCACAGGTTGAGCTTGATATATGAAATGTAGGCTCCTTTTGTAACTTGATGATTGTTTCTATTTTTTAGTAAACAGGATTTAAGCACCTCTTTGCTGCCTCATAATTTCAACATCTGTGGAAGGTTTCTTGTGCTTTGTCATTCAGTAAAAGGTGCTAACAACAGTCTCTGACTGTTTCATTTATCACTGTAACACTTGGTATTGCATTTTGAATGGATTGTTTCAAAGATGCAGCCTACTCTGAGTTCAGTAGGTACTTTTATGCGTTGTCTGAAATGTCTTGCTTCATGGTAATAATAAAATCTTTTTCTGAGATATTTATCAAGGCCTAAGTAATAAAACAGTTTGGAGTAGGCTTCAGCGTCTAAATTAAGATACATTCCTTTTTTCAACAGAGACTGAAAACCCTGTAGAGTGTTCCTCTAAGGAGCATCTCTGTTGTTTGAATTGTAGTGGTTAATTTGCAACAGAAGTCAGGATTTCTAAATTGCAAAGGAGAAACATGTGCAGTACAGCACTGACTGATAATAAAATTCCTAATATGTTCCCTCTTCATAAAAATAAAGGATTTCTTATAACTTAATTGACTTTGTCGTCTTTTTAAGCTTCTCTAGAGGCTGCTTTTTAAACCTTGAAAGTTTGCCTGCAGGCTGCTGCAGAGGAAACTGTTCTTTGTATATTACATACCACAGAAAAATATGTATTTTTTTGGAAATGATAATGCAGCATTTTGTGCTGAGGTGAACATTTAGAAATATCATACTAATAATGGTCCAAAGTGGGAGTATTTTACTGCCAGGAAGGTTTTGGATATGGGAATTTAAATTCATTAACCTTGAAGAAAGCTATTTTAAAGTCTGTCATTAGTTTCACAAGCCAGTCATTATAATTTTCAATGCTATGAAGAGCCTTTTCAGTTGGGAATTAGAAGGGGGTTTTGTGCTTGAGAAAATGATGTATCCTTCTCACCCACTGCCTTTCCTTGAGCCCTGATCTTGTAAGAACTTGTGTGTTGATGAAGCACTGGGTGTTTGCATGGTCTGAAAGTTAGTTTGCCAGTTTGAACAGCAAATACTTACCTACATATATTAAAGAGGGAGGATGTAGGACAAAATTGACTCTTCTCTGTCCCATTTTTAATGATATACAGTACTTAATATGAATTTTAATTTTTGTCTGTGACATCAGTTAATTGTTGATTTCTTTGGCTTTATGTTAGCACTAGTAATATTTACTATGGAAGTCTTAAAGTTGTGTTGATTTTTTTCTTGAATAAACTTTCTTTCATTAGTAGCTCATTATCAAGCTATTGTAGAGACAGTCTTTCTGTACGACTTATGATTCCTAAGATATTAAAAACATGATAAAAGTTCCAGTAGCAAGGAACACTAAATTTGTTTCTTAAGTCAGGAACAGGAAAAGTAGCAAGTTTGAATATATCTTTCCATATACTGTCTTTTTCCTGTTGCCAGCGTGGTTAGAATACGGATGAAGAACTAGGTAAAGTTAATTCTGAGGTTCACCAGTACACAAACTTCAGAACCAGCCATAAGTGTTAATGGATGAGAGTAAGTTCAAATGAAAATGGAATTGCTCAGTTTAAAATGTAGGAAAGTATTTTACTTCAGAATAAAGGTCAAATTGTAGAAGAACTGTAGTTTTGTTTTATTAATCTTTAATCCAAAGCACCAGACTTAGAGTTCTGGAAGTAAAAAGAAATAGTAAAGTAGCTTTTTTATTGGTCGAATTAGGTGTTAAAGATAAAATAAGTATTTTTTGAGAAGTCTGTAGTGCCTTACAGACATTGGAAAAGGCTGAATAAAAGTTAAACTACCAAATTCTTTTTTTTTTTTTTAATGTTTTTGTCCAGAACCTCAGTATGGGACATGGCATGGTATAGTATACCCCTTCCTGCAAAATAATATGTAAAAGCAGTAATTAGAAAGGAGTTCTAGTGAAAAATTTCTTCCCAGCATTGCTATTGCAAGAATGAGATTAACCCCAAAGAATAAAAATGTTTCCTGCCCTTGATAACTTTAATTTACCTGGGATTTCTGCAAAAAAACCCAGTACTCCATTTTCTGGCTATGAGTGAGTTCCAAACCTTCTGTGTTGGACAGGCTAAGATTAGGAAAAAAATCATCCGGAAAAAAAAAAAATCCAGATCAGCTATTTTTTTTCCTGAAAATCTACATACCTGCACCAAGTTTAATATGTCCCCAAAAAAGCTTTTCTCTGTCGAGAAAAGTATGTTTTCCCTTCCAGCAGGGACATAAAAATTCTCAAGTATAAGCTCTGAAGTAACATGAAAAAAAAATACCTAAACCTCCAACCTTAATAAATACTGAATATTAAAAAACAAAACTGAAAAAGCAAAACTTGGAAAATACAATAGTGAAACAAAAATCTCAATAATTTTGAAATGGGGTTGCTTGAATCATATTATTGTATTAGCAGAAAACTCTGAATCTTTTGAATTCTTGCTATACCAAACACATTGATTTTTGCCTTATTCTGCCTCTAGATTTGTGTTGTATCCACTCTCATAACTTCTGTTTCAGAATTATACTTGAAAACATACTTTCCTTTTTTTTCAGATCTTTTCTTAGTTGCTTTTTTCATTCTTTTTGTATTCACAGTTAATTTAGATACATTCATTATCTTTCTTTTTCTTGTTCTTTCTTTTCTTGTATCTTGGTAGTCTATCTGAAATCTCTACTGTATACAGGTTATTGTAACAGTGTACCATCTGATCAGTTTTGTTTATTACAGCACAAACTTCCTAGAACTTTGACCTTTTTCTATAAATTGAGGTACAACACAAATGGTTCATATACTTGGGTTTTTTGTTGTCTCTTGTCTGGAAGCTGTGACCAAACAATTTTTCAATGGTAGGTTTATTTGTTCTAGTAGTTTCCTTTGCATTTAATGTAGATTTAACAAAGAGCTAGAGGAAAAGTGTGGTAG
The DNA here is from genome assembly GCF_965638725.1 of Aptenodytes patagonicus. Taxonomy (NCBI): domain Eukaryota; kingdom Metazoa; phylum Chordata; class Aves; order Sphenisciformes; family Spheniscidae; genus Aptenodytes; species Aptenodytes patagonicus. The sequence continues at coordinate 22,019,717 of NC_134952.1, read as the reverse complement.
AAAGCTTAGGTGTAAACCACCTTTGAAATTCCCTGACCCTCCTCATATACAAATGCATTCACATTCAGGAAGGAAAACTTAAGAATATGCTGTCTCTGTATGGAATCCAAGCAGTAACTATGGCATTCTTAAACATGTGGAAACCAAAACAATGTCCTCTCATCTGGGTGTATTTCTGGAATGGTCAACAACCTTGTTTTACCCTATCCTAAATTTCTTAAAAGAGAGAAAATGGTGGGCTTGTGAGAGAGCAGTTAGCCTTAACACTATGAGTTAAAACATTTTATCGACCCTTATTTTATATTCCAAAAATAGGTGTAGTCTTCATATATATACTTTTCCTAAGTTTCTTTGTATTTTTTCTGTTTTTTAACATGCCATTTCCATTCATGAAATTTCCAGTGAAAAGCTTTAGCCTTTTCCTCTTTTCAGCTGAAAGTTGGGTGCTTACCTATTTTGTATTATTGGTTTATTTCATTCCAAGGAGGAAAAAACTAGTCACTTGCTAGTTCTATAAACTCACCAGTCCTTCAGAATAATTCCATATTTTAGCTTGCTCAGTATAAAGGTAAAATACCCCCAAAACCTACAAGACCTACAAAACCAATCTTTACACCAAAATATTATTTGTTTAGATTTATCTAGCTGTAAGGATGTAAGGCTTGAATATGCATATGTTTTACTTTCCTGAGCAGAGAGATAAACTGGAGGAAGAGCCACCCACAGTCCTGTGAGTTGACTGATTTTCAGATCTGAGATATTTTGTAGAATCTTTTTCCTGGATTTTTTTTTCCCCGTGAGCAAAACAAGCAGAAAGGGACAAGGAGGGAATGGATGACAATTCTGTCCTTGAGAAAGACTATTAGGAGGAAAGCACAGATCTTCAGCTTCAGAACAGCTTCATTACCCTGGTAGAAGGTGAGGGAAGAAGACTCCATCTAGGGTGGCATCAGAGCCAGCCAAGACTGAAATACAAGTCAACATCAAGAGAAAGCAGCAGGTAGTAATAGTTGGAGACTCCTTCCTGTGGGGAATGGAGGCCCCCATCTGCCAGCCCCACTTGCTGTCTAAGGAGACTTGTTGCTTGCCAGAGGCTCAGATACCAGATGATGTGGAGAGACTGCTGAGGCTTGTCCAGCCCTTGGACTCTTATTTGCTGCTCTTCATCCACGTGGGCACCAGTGGTACTGTGAGAGGAGATGTCAACCATATCAAGAGTGGCTTCACAGCTCTGGGTGTGAGGGTGAAGGCCATGGGAGCTGTCCTGGTTTCAGCTGGGATGGAGTTAATTTTCTTCCTAGTAGCTGGTATAGTGCTGTGTTTTGGATTTAGTATAAGAATAATGTTGATAACACACCAATGTTAGTGTCAGTGTGTCAGTCAGTGTCAGTCAAGGACTTTTCAGCTTCTCATGCCCTCACAGCAAGAAACTGGGAGGGGACACAGCTGGGACAGCTGACCCAAACTGGCCAAAGGGCTATTCCATACCATGTGACGTCATGCTCAGTATATAAACTAGGGAAAAGCTGGCTGGGGAGCCGCTGCTCGGGCACTGGCTGGGCATTGGTTGGCGGATGGTGAGCAATTGCATTGTGCATCACTTATTTTGTATATTCTTTTATTATGATTATTATTATTATTATTACTACTACTACTATTTTACTTTATGTCAATTATTAAACTGTCTTTATCTCAACCCATGAGTTTTCTCACTTTTACTCTTGTGATTCTCTCCCCCATCCCACCGGGGCAGGGGGAGTGAGTGAGCGGCTGTGCGGTGCTCAGTTGCCAGCTGGACTTAAACCATGACAGGAGCCCACACAATTTCTCCTCAATCTTGATGGTAAAAGGGAAAGGCTTTGTTAGGAGCAGATGGGTACTGAAGGTCAATAACTGGTTGCATAGCTGGTGTCAGACAGAGATTTGGCTTTTATATCACATGACCCTTTTTGAGGATTGAGGACTGCTGGACAGGCCTCGTTTTTAGGGTCCAAAAGTGGAAGGAAGTAGGACTGGAGAAAAAAGGAAAGAAAAGAGTGTGCTTATTCATATACTCTGCCATTTTAAAATGAAAATTTATTGATAATTTCCAAAACAGCAAATGCTCTCGTTTCATCAAAAACTGTATTTCCCACAACCTTTTGTATACCACTCAATTTATATCTTTTCCCTTTTCCTCTGCCCCTTTTTTTCACATATCTGATGTGGAGACCTAGTCTTCCAATAAATACCTCAACATAAAGTGCATATTATGTGTCTTATAAAGATTCAAGGATACTATCACAATTTACCCTTGATGAACACTGAGAAAATCATATGTATTGGTAATTACTGAAGATTCTTCTTCTTGGGTATATGGTAATCATAACTGCCTAAGGCTGGATGGTGTGTTCATAATGACCAGAATGTGCTTTATACAAGAAGAGAAGCAAAGCAGTACAGAGATGAGAAAGAATGCAGACTTAGAGAACTGTAATGACATGACGGAAGGTGCATATTTTCATCATTTGACAAGAGGACATACTCTTTTTTAACCTCATCTAACTCACTTTCTCTACTAATTTGCCAGGGGAGTGTGCTTGGGGGGAAAGAGGTTGCACTCCACTCAAGGCTGCATGGTTCAATTCGTAAGTTTTACTCAGGATATCATGATGTTGTCCATTTCATACTTACTTAACATGGACAGTGCACAAGCCATTTAAAAGGCAATATATCTCTCCTCCTATTTGTACATATGCTACTCCCCAAAGAAAAATCTCTCCACCAGACTGCTCGACAATGAAAGCCTCTGTGGGCTTTCAATTGCAGAGACACTGGCAGTGGTGCTTCAACAGAATATTGATGCTTAGAAGTGGCTGAGGACAAGAAAGCAGTGGGTGTGAGGAGTTATCACAGAACTAATCTTCTGTAACCTAAGATCTACATAAACTACAATATATATTCATAAAATGAGACAAATTCATTTAACAAGTAAAGATAAATGATCGTGTAAAAATTGTCAGAGCCATGAGAATCAAAGGGTAGTAATCAATGGCTTGACATCATCAGTGACCTGTAACAAATGGAATACCTCAAGGGTCAATGCTGGGACCAATAGTGTTCAATATAGAATAGAATATAGAATAGAATAGTTTGGGTTGGAAGGGATGTTTAAAGGTCATCTAGTCCAATCCCCCTGCCGTGGGCAGGGACATCTTCAACTAGATCAGGTTGCTCAGAGCCCTGGCCAATGTGACATTCAATGTTTCCAGGGATGGGGCATCCACCACCTCTCTGGGCAACCTGTGCCAGTGTTTCACCACCCTCAGCATCAAAAATTTCTGCCTTCTATCTAGTCTAAATCTACCCGCCTTTAGTTTAAAGCCATTCCCCTTTGTCCTGTCGCAGCAGGCCCTGCTCAAAAGTTTGCTGCCATCTTTTTTATAAGCCCCCTTGAAGTACTGATAGGCTGCAAGAAGGTCTCCCCAAAGCCTTCTCTTCTCCAGCATGAACAACCCCAACTCTCTCAGCCTTTCTTCAGAGGAGACGTGTTCCACCCCCCTGATCATTCTTGTGGCCCTCCTCTGGACCTGCTCCAACAGGTCCATGTCCTTCTTATGCTGAGGGCTCCAGAGCTGGACACAGTACTCCAGGTGGGGTCTCAGCAGAGCAGAGTAGAGGGGCAGAATCACCTCCCTCGACCTGCTGGCCACGCTTCTGTTGATGCAGCCCAGGACATGATTGGCCTTCTGGGTTGTGAGGGCACATTGCTTGCTCACATCTAGCTTTTCACCCACCAGTACCCCCAAGTCCTTCTCGGCAGGGCTGCTCTCAATCCCTTCATCCCCCAGCCTGTATTGATACTGGGGGTTGCCCTGACCCAGGTGCAGGACCTTGCACTTGGCCTTGTTGAACCTCATGAGGTTCACACAGGCCCACTTCTTGAGCTTGTCCAGGTCCCTCTGGATGGCATCCCGTCCCTCTGGCGTGTCAACCGCACCACTCAGCTTGGTGTCATCTGAAAACTTGCTGAGGGTGCACTCGATCCCCCTAAGACATTGATGAAGATATTAAAGAGTACCGGTCCCAATACGGACCCCTGTGGGACGCCACTCGTCACCAGCCTCCATCTGGACATTGAGCCGTTGACCACTACCCTCTGGATGTGACCATCTAACCAATTCCTCACCCACCCGACAGTCCACCCATCAAATCCCTACCTCTCCAGTTTAGAGAGAAGAAGGTTGTGGGGGACCGTGTCAAAGGCCTTACAGAGGTCCAGAGAGACGACATCTGTAGCCCTTCCCATGTCCACTGATGTAGTCACTCCATCATAGGCAGCCACTAGGTTGGTCAGGCAGGACTTGCCCTTGGTGAAGCCATGCTGGCTGTCTCAAATCACCTCCCTGTCCTCCATGTGCCTTAGCATAGCTTCCAGGAGGATCTGTTCCATGATCTTCCCAGGCACAGGCATGAGACTGACTGGCCTGTAGTTCCCCGGGTCTTCCTTTTTTCCCTTTTTAAAAATGGGGGTTATGTTTCCCCTTTTCCAGTCAGTGGGAACTTCGCCGGACTGCCACGACTTCTCAAATACAATGGATAGTGGCTTAGCAATTTCATTTGCCAGTTCCTTCAGGACCCATGTATTATGTCAACCAACGGTATAATCTTTGTGTAATCCTCCTGGTAAAAGTTGTAGGGAACTTCCAGGAGCAGAACTAGCTCTGGCCAAAAAAAGTCAACAGTATCCTGAAGCTTTTGTTCCTTTTTTGGTTCTACAGAATTGGAAATATATATGATATCACAACTGATGGCTCATATTCATTGCAACCACTTGTTAGAGGAGACACTGGCCTAAGCTGGGCTTGGGGGAATTTCACAGAATTCTTATTAAAATACAAACTCTTGCAGTAAATCTCTAACATCAGCAGCCTGATTCAAAGACCACTGAAAGCAGTGTACAAGGAACTGGAGTGAATTATATTCCATCTTAGCATCAGTTCATTATTTATACACATGGAATGGTCAGTAAATCTGTAGCAGTAGCAAGAAGGTGTATATATGGACATTCATATACGCAAGGAAGAACATGCTTAGAAATTTACTGAGGAACTATGATACAAAATCAAAATAATCAAATTACATCTATATGGCATCTCAAAAGTAGAATAGTAAACATGGGACTTTTAGTGCAAATCTTTCTTGTGAATTCCTGATCTGAATGAGTCTAGGCCTTTTAGTTGAGTGATAGAGGATATTCTTCTGAAAAGATGAAGAGGGCTGGTGATCAATGTACACTGATCTGTATCAATGGATTGGATGAGGAAAGGAAGCAAATTTTTTTCTAGTATAACTAAACCTCAGTCATTTATCTAGTAATGTGTGAGCTGTATTTCACAATGGGAAACTCCATACATTTTTTCTCTAAAGAATTTGGAAGTCACAGGGAAAATTTAACTGAACAGAAAGTTCACAGTGTGACACTGACCAAAGGGGTTAATATATTGTATAAATAGGGCAATACTGGACGTCAGTAGAGTGATGACATAATCTGCATATTTGCTAGCATTGAATGTTATGGATGATCTGTAGCTAACATGCAGGAATGATGTGAGAAACTAAGAGAGGGTTGTAGAAAGAAGCACAGAACTGAAGATCGACTCTTGAAATGCTAACAAAATCATTGTAATCATTATGCAAAATGAATTGATGGAAGAAAACCATGACTGGTATAGGCTATATTTGTTTTAACAAATACTTTGGCACAAAAGGAGCCTATTGGTAGATCAAAGCTGATGCTGGGGCTCATTTTATTTCCATCATATGCTGTTTGGAAGATTTCACTTCAGATTAGGCTTAATTTGGTCTCCTGGGTGTAAAGTTCCCACTATACATGTAGTTCAAAGCTTTCTGAAGAAGAACTATCACCTTACAAACCTTTGTTTTCTTGAGTGTGGGCTTTTTGGGGAACCTCCCTGGATGCATCACACTATTTTTTCTCCTGTCTCATGAAGATGATGACAGCAGATCAACAGACATGTCAGGTGCCCCCACCACCATTCCCTATATAAAGTTTACTGTATAGAAACTTTAATTCTGGTCCTGTGCAATTTTCAACTGGTGCCATGTGCCTGCTGCCTCCTCCATCTTCCCACTGAGTCTGGCAGTATTCAGCATGAGGCACCCTAGACAGGATATGGGAGATTTAATCCTGAAGCCCCAGTCAATATATTTGCCTGGAAAGGAACAGGCAAAGTGCTGACTCCAAGGTCTCAGGACACCCTCTTTCCTGGAACAGAGTAGATGTGTGATATATATAAGGCCACTCAGGACTTTGCTTTCCATGGGTTTCTCTGTTGTGGGGATAGGAGGGTAGAGAGCTTTGAGGGAATCTACATTCCCATAAGGTGTTGAAGCCAATCTATATGTGAAAACATAAATTGCAAGGGCTATCACTCAACTGTTTTGCAAACCCTTGTGTATGACCGAGGTATATCTATGAAAACATGACAGGTTTCAAAGGAAGGACTAATACCTTCCTGAACTAAGACTCAAAGGAGAAACTGATGCTTTCTTCCTGGGCTAGGACAGCAACATCTGTGACATTCTGATGCCGTTCTGCATTGTTGTAGGTGCTGTGTACCCCTGTGCCACTGGGTCATGAGACTGTCATCTGACAAGGATAAATGTATGAATGGTAGAGGAAAAGGGGTAACATGGCATAAAATTACTAAAATCAAGAACAGAGGCAGAAAACTGGGAGAAAGATGTGGGGTTTACATGGCCAAAATCAACATTATCCTGTTAGCCAACATGATCCCCTAGAGACTAACACTAAAAAATCTGGCCAATATAGTCTAACTAAAGGGACAAACACAACACTTGCAGTGGTGGTAAGAATGAAAGAATTCCCAACAATCGCTACATTTTCCAGATCCAGCAGCCTCCCGTGTCCTCCCAGATCTGGACATCTAAAGCACTTGGGTACAGCGTCTCTGTAGTCTGGGACTGCATATTAGCTGATCAGGTTGATCTCCACTTCTTCCTATAGCTGGCCCAGTATTGTTACCCAGAAGCATGGTTTGGCAGCTCTGGCAGGAAGACCTCCTTCTGGAGCAGCCAAAATTGGCACTTATCCAGTGCATCCTGCTCCTGAGTTTCTGTCTGGTCTCTAGGTGGACCCAAAACTATAGATCCTGCTAAACATCCTGGATGACACTTGTGATGACAGGCTTAATGGTCTCTCTCCTCTCTGTGTTCTCCTCTGTCCAAATCACCACCTAGGCACTGGGGCACTGCAACATCTGATTCAGGATGGCTTTTCTGATGCAAATTACCTCCTTTCTCTGGTAACATGGGGACAAACCAGCAGGGAGGACATGGATGCTGCAAAACCTCTTCATCAGAGGAGAGCAGAAGAACAAGCCTGTCAGTCCTTAAGTATTTGTGAAGATACAACACATTAGCTTTCTGCCTAATGTCATCCTTCCCACAGATCACAGCTTCCGAAGAACACAGTTTCTGGAGATCATAGACCTGTTTGTGCCCTGATCAGCTCCTGTGAGGGATGGCTGAAAATAAGCTCTGAATAGAATAGGTAGATGAGGAAGGATTAGTGGTACCTCAAAGCGTTGAGGGCTGGCAGTTGACAGCAAATATGAAGGCATTTGGTCTCTATATATCAAGAAAAACACTTGGTGGTGTCAGAGAAGGTTTTGAAGATTCACATTTGCATGATAGGTGTGAGTACTTTGACATTCATTGAGTGGAGGCATTTATTGGTTTAATTTCCTCTGGAAGGATTACAGTGTGTGTGTGTTCTGAAGCTGCTTCGAGAACTAACCCAACACATAATAAGTGGAGACAATCAAGGGATTTTCTTCAAAACCTCATTACTGCTCCCATCCAGATTGCAAGTGCAGACATAACCTTAGACAAATAATTTAATTCTGGAACTCTTAATACTTGTCTTCTAGTTCCCAAGTCTCTAGACTGCCCTTGTTTTTCTTTCCCTAGCTTTTCTGTCTACTGCTGTGAAGGCTATAAATGATGTTTGAGTTTGTGGGTTTGGTTGCTTGTTTGTTTATTTTAAAGGTGGTTAGACTTCATGCAGTCAGATTCTAAGATCAGGGCTTTGGGAAATATATAAAGAATGTGATAACAGGCTATCTTTGTAGTGAATAAATAAGTACTGTAGTTCTCTTGGAGAAACATCATATCATTTGAACTACCTCATACTTATGCTCTGCTGGTTGATGGCTTTATTGATTTACAATAAATATAATTAAGCAACCTGTAGGTATTTGGTTAAAAATTAAAATGGTTTCTGAAGACAAAACAAACAAACAAACAACAGCAACAAAAACACAGAAAAAGAAAGAAAAACCCTAAAAGAACACACTTTGTCAGATTTAACTGTTCAGGGGGTTGTTAATTTGTTTGGTTTAATGTTGAGGGTAAATAAGTTTTTCCTGCAGTGCAGGTACTGCCAGCATATGTACCTGTACTAAGTGAAGATGAGGTAAAAGGAAGTAATCAGTAATAGTAAATTAAGTAAATTAAGGCTGCCTCTGGGCATGCTTAGTTATGCAAATTAAACAATAGAATATTGCAAGGGCTTTTGTTAAGTGTTTTAGAAAACAAAAACTTGCGGACCATTTTGTAGGGGTCAGTTCTGAATGGGACATTGGAGCACAAAGTTTAGTACATTTTTAAAACTCAAGAACCCTTTTTTTTCATATTTCCTTCCAAAGAACACATTTCAATTTCAAACCACTGAAAGATGACATGCAAATATGTAAAAACATGTGGAAAGATTGCACATGTATTAAAAGAGCAAACACATTTGAAAGGGTGCAGTTTTAACAGTATATTGATCCTTCATTTATTTTGCATTTTAGAATAATATAGTTCTTTAAAAAAAAAAAAGAGTCTAATTTTCTCCTTCTTCCTTACAGATTGCTATGTACTTACTGTACACAATCAAATTCATCACACTTTGAGAGGAAGGAGTAAATATGAAGATAAAAAAAGACAGTGCTGTATATTGAACAAATTTGAGAAATCACCTCCATTGAAAAAAATTTTAAAAGCTTTAGAGCTTTACAGTGACAGACCTCATAGGCCACACAGCCTGTGTGAAATTGGATTCAGTGTGATTATTTCTGGGCAATAATTCAGAGCAAATAACATCAAGAAAGGCTTGCATAAATCCTGACAGAAAAAGTGGATTTAAATCAAACGAATAGGTTGCAAAACATGTGAAATATGCTTTGTACTGTGCCTTGGAGACACATGGCCAAATCCATATTCAAAAAGTAAAAACAAACCAGAGTGATTTGAAGAATAAATTACTTGTCATCGTGATCTTTAAAAATGCCAGAATTTAATGCAAAAATATAATCCTAACATTTATTGCAGCAAAAATAAATGTCAACACATTAGACTTAACTGGCTAAGCCCTGTGGTAGCATTTCTACAAAGTGAAAGGAACATGACAAGTTGTATTTCACATTTATTAGAATGAGATTTGGTCTTCTTTATCATAAGCAGTAGATTTAAACACTTTATTTTAATTTACTTCACAGTATTGAGAAAAACATTGACTCAGATAAAAAGTGGAATACCGTATACACTTTTCTCTGAAGCAATCAATCAATTTTAGAAGCTAAATATGTAACATGACAACACTAGAGCTTTGCAGTAGAATACAAAATGTAACATAAAATGTTTGTGACATACCGCAGACACTACTTAGAAGCATATCTGTTATATCTAGAACGTTGTAAAAGTTATGGTCTGCTATTGTTTATAACAGATATATCTTCATAAACATGTAAGTAGACATTACTATACAGAAGGACTATATCTGAGAGCATCTTTTGACTGTAGCTAGGTACATATCCAGAGACGTTCATTGTTCTAATTCATTCTTAAACTTTGATAGTGTGTAATGCTTATGTGTACTTCCTCACCTTCCATTACTTATGACATTATTTATGCTTTGCAAAGTATGCTCTTACACATTATCTTTCCATTACTAACATAATTACACATATGAAACTTAGGCATCATAGAAACTATCATTTTTCTAAGCCTTGCCTTCATAGGAAACAATCCAAATTCCTTGGAAATTAATACAATTCTTCCTGTTATAATAGTGGCAGCATAACCATCCAGGGCTTTTAAGTAATCATTTGTTGCCTCACAGGGTTAAAATGTTTAGATCGTTTTCTTTCAGACAACAAATAATATTTACATAAGTCTTTTATCTAGAATAATAAAGTAACACAGATATTAAAACATCAATATCATAACTGCATTAAATATCTATATGAAATAAAAATGTAAAAGAAAAAAGTTGTGATTGAAATTTTAAAAAATACATTAAATAAATAAATTTGTAAAATTAAGCACTTAGAAATTAGGAGATGACAGATTTGTACTTCTTCATGCAATATTACTGCAACCTCTCAGTGTTTTCTACCTGACAATGACAGAGATAGTTATCTCTCTAAGACAAAAAGTACACAAAGAATGGAATGTGTGGTCATGTAATTGAAGAACAAAGGAATACAGGGTTGTCAGAATACAGTATAGTTATCTATATGTGAATTACTATTTAGTACAAACTGTTCATTTTACAGCCTTAAAGGTTATGTATGGAGTGATACATAACAATATATGCAGGTAACATCTAGTTTTGCTTTATGTTTTCTTTTAATGTTAAATTTTCTAACTGTTTTCGAAAAGACAATGATAGAAACAAATATTACATCTGATAATCTCCTTATGATTCAGGGAAGATTATGTGTATTACGTAAAAGAACCTACTGCAGTTTCCCATCTTTCTCGCTCCAGGAGTGGCAGCAAAACAATCCTGCATGTGCCAGAGCTGCCAAGAGTTGTTGCTATTTCTGACTGGTGTTGCTGCTGCTGGTGGTGGTCTTGTTGGAACTCCCTGTGAAACCCAGCCCAAGAATTGGGAAACCTAACTGATTTACCAGACTAGATGAAAGAGGAAAGGCTAGAGAGAGGAAAGAGAATGCTGGAAATAATATGAAATGCTCTGTAGCAACGTAGATGAGCCAGTTAGGGGGGTTCAGAATGGTAACTGGTCCTATTTACTAAAGCTAATAGGCACAGGTAATAGAAATCAACAAAGAGATGGTTTTCCAGTAAGTAGGTTAAAAAGATTCTACCTTAGAAAAGAGTAAGATCACATGAGAAGATCAGAAAGGATCCAAAACTGATTTGAAAGATTTTCTTTTTTTTTCCCTTTTATTAATATTAACCATAAACATTTGTCCCAAGCTTTTCATTGAAATAAACTAAACATTTTTAATTTTCACCTTGTTTTCTGGAATGCATAGGCTTGGTTAGTAAAAGGCATGAGCACGCTAACTTGTCATGAAGGAGTTGTGCAGGGAACTGGATATTTTCATTATCCTACGCAGGGGCTGAGGCAAGCTTTCTCCTTTCTGGTACTTAAAGGCAGAAAAGGCTGGTACAAACTAAGTGCTAGGTCTAGGGGAAAGCTTTATTCTGAATGTGTTTATTTTTGAGGAGACTCTTCATAGATCATCTCCTAGCACTGCTTTGACACTTGGCATAGGTCAACTTTGGCTCTCAGGTGTTTTAATGGATTTCACTCCCAGGAAAGCTTTCCCTTGGAATGCAACTGCTAAAATGGGCATTATGACTGACATGTTACAACTCCTTTTTTCTTTGTGGGAGGCTTTAACACTCTTATATGTAAACGTTTCACCATTCATACTTCTGACAGACGATACATGTGTACCACCAGTAAAAGTATGTCTCTTAAAGGCTTGACATTACAAACCTAAGAAGTTCTGGCACACATTATTCACATAAGTGACTATATGACAGAAAAGTGTGTGCTATATACTCAATAGATTAATAAGCTGAAGAGATGAGTAATTTAAATGACAAAATGTACAATTACACATTTAACTGAAATATGTGCTGTGAAAGTGAGTTGCAGCATATATGGATAATTGTATTTAAATTTGAAACTAGTTAGCACATTTGATAATAAATAAGGCTCCCAAATGTCTAAGTACTACACTGTTTTGTATAAATAAGAAGAATGACAAAAAATGTAATTACATACACTAAACATATGCTGCAATGAAAGAGTGATGTTACCATAATGTGCTTTTTTAAGAGGAAACCAAACTCCTGTTTTCAGTGGAATCTTATTTCCATATAGCTTTTATATCATTCAACTTACAGATATATAAGGATGTTTACAGACCTGAAACTGGTAGCCACTTAAAAATGTTTAAAAATTTCTACAGAGAAAATTTATTGAGCTTCTGACATATCACAAACTACATATACCTCTAGACCCATACTTTTGTAGGTTACATGAAAAATTCTCCTTCTTTTTCCTCTCTGAAAAATCCCCATTGTATTTTTATCTGCTCATAAAACATTCACTAAAGCAAACAGAATGTTCAGGTAGTAATATTCTATTTTATATTTCCTCTGCTTTGTAAAGAAGCTTTTTTATTTTGATTTATGTTTCACTGCCCCCTGCTGTTTGATAAAGGCTTGTTTGTTGTTTTGGGGTTTTTTTTAGAGAGTCAACATCTCAGTCTACTTTCTTTATTAGTGAAAAAGGAGTTGGACTTGAAAACATCTTTTCTTCTTATGGTCTCAGATTCAATATGCTTTTTTTTCACCTGAAAGACCAAAGTATTCAAATAATGCAGTCAATGCAATTAAACTATTATGGCAACACTGCTAAATGAAAAAATGTTTTCAAGTGCCATTTCCTGCCTTACAGACAATATTGAGAAAATTTAATATTATTTTCATATGCAATACCTCTTCTATTTTTAGTTACTGTCTTGGGATACAGAATGCCTCATAGGTCCATGAGAAAAGAGAGCTTTCCTTACATATGCAGCTCTATTAGCCCTTACTCCTTGAGGAGGATTCTCAGTTGCTTGATGAAACTGTTCTCTTAGATCTTCTCATCACCTACTTCAACAGAGTTCTTCTGTGTTTTTCAAAATATTTACCTAAGAAAGCTGAAGAAGTTAATGGTGTTCATTTTTTCTTCTGGGAGTTATGCAGAAATTTTGCCCAAGCTATACTTGTTCATACAGACAACACCTACAAGACTTTTCCAGTGGTAGCATGATGTTACAAACCTGGATATGGCAGATATTGACTGTGTCCACCAACAGAAAATCTGTGTACCCTATGAATTGTTCCATTCTTTAATGAGTTTCTTTCATGCTAGAGAAGGCTCTGCTGTACCAGAATGAGATATTTTTGGAATGAATGAGATACATAGGTAATGACAGCCAAAACGTTGTGCAAAAACTTCCAGAAGTCACAAAATCACATCAGTGTCATCAGAATTGTGGAACTGTATTGAAAGATGTTGGGATTACTTTAAAAACTGATTTTTGAAATGTTACTTGGGCTTACTTGTCTTGTTTTTTCAGGCTTCTGTACTTCAGCTTTTCTCTGCAACAATAATATCTAGCAGCTGAAAAGAAACAAAGATATTAAAATTATAATTTTAAATCCAAATCCACAAATATTTCATAAGACTATTGGAGCCCATGCAGAAGAGCACTGGCATTTGTACCATTGACACTACACCCAACAGGTAGGTCTACCTACATGAAGGGTAGCCTGAAGACTCAGGATAATATCTGGTTTATCTTGGCTGCTGAGCTAGCCTGAATTAAAAAATCTGGTATCTGGCTGTACCAAACTGAGATAACGTCTTAACTTTCTTTCATTAAGATGTCATTTCACTTCACGTTTGTCAGAGGTGAACTGAGAACATAGCCAATTAATTAGCTCAGATGATTTGGATGACTTGATCATTTGTCTGAGCCCTGAGGCTGCTCAGTAAATATCCACAGTTTGTAATGTAGTACAGAGCTGGTATACCCGAGCCAGATCAGGTGCTTTGCAGTTGTGTTACACCAGTATAGATGCACAGCTCTATACAAGCTGATTTAGAGTATTCCCTGCTTAAGGAGAGAAGCAGCTACAGATAGAGCCACAAATGAATTTTTTCTGCTTCTCAGCTAACCAGAATCACAAGTGCTTTTTTTGGAACAGATTAACTGCCTCTATCTGCTTACAGAAGAGTGATGAACTAAGTTGATTGCACAAAGAATTACTTCAAAATTACCAAATGGCAGAAAGATTTACTTCAAAAAGTAGTTTTTGTGGATTTTAGTAAGGCTTTTGATACTGTCCTTTACAGCATCCTTCTGGACAAGTTGTCCAACTGTGAGATGAACTGGTACATGGTCCACTGGGTGAAGAACTGGCTGAATGGCAGGGCTCAAAGGGTTGTAGTGAATGGGGCTACATCTGGCTGGCGACCAGACACCGGCAGTGTTCCTCAGGGTTCAATTCTAGGGCCAGTTCTGTTCAATATTTTTATCAACGATCTGGAGGAAGGAGTTGAATGCACCATTAACAAGTTTGCTGATGATACCAAACTGGGAGGTGCTGTTGACTCTCTTGAGGGATGAGAGGCCCTGCAGAGGGATTTAGATAGATTGGAGTGTTGGGCAATCATTAATGGCATGAAATTTAACAAGACCAAACACCGGATTCTGTACCTAGGATGGAGTAATGCCGGGCACAAGTTATAAAGTGGGAGAGGAGTGGCTGGAGAGCAGCCCTGCAGAAAGGGATCTGGGGGTGCTGGTCGACAGCAGGCTCAATATGAATCAGCAGCGTGCCCTGGCAGCCAAGAGGGCAAACTGCATCACGGCATGCGTCAAACACAGTATAACTAGCCGGACAAAAGAGGTGATTATCCTGCTATATTCAGCATTGGTGCAGCCTCACCTTGAGTACTGTGTGCAGTTCTGGGCCACACAATTTAGGAAGGATATTAAGAACCTTGAATGTGTCCAGAGGAGGGCAACAAAGCTGGTGAAAGGGCTGGAAGGAATGTCCTATGAGGAGTGGCTAAGGACTCTGGGTTTTTCTAGTTTGGAGAAAAGGAGGCTGAGGGGCGACCTCAGTGCTCTCTGCAGCTTCCTGAGGAGGGGAAGTGGAGAGGGAGGTGCTGATCTCTTCTTCCTGGTATCCAGTGATAGGATGTGTGGGAATGGTTCAAAGCTGTGTTAAGGGAAGGTTTAGACTGAACATTAGGAAGCATTTCTTTACCGAGAGGGTGGTCAAACACTGGAACAGGCTTCCTAGAGAGGTGATGGATGCTCCATGCATGTGTTTAACAGTGTTTAAGAGGCATTCGGACAATGTCTTTAATATTTTTTTTTAACTTTTGGTCAGCCCTGAAATGGTCAGGCAGTTGGACCAGATGATCATTGTAGGTCCCTTCCAACTGAACTATTCTATTCTATTCTATTCTATTCTATTCTATTCTATTCTATTCTATTCTATTCTATTCTAATTAGTTATCACTCACCAGGCCAGAACCTATGCTTGATCTGCAAAAAAATTAAAAAGGAGCTCAAGGCAAACAACAGAACACAGAAAGCCTCTTGAAGGAGAATGAGAGGATGAAATACCTTTTAAGGAGAAAAATGAGTATTTAGGCTGATGGAAGACTATAGGAACATGCTTTTAGTGGAGGAAGGTACAAGGAAAATAAACTTTGGAGAAATAGGAAGGAAGCAGTGGAAATTTGGGAGAGAAAGGAAATAGAGAAATGTGTAGATAACAGAGGTATTTACATCCTTAGGAGTACAGAAATAAATTGTAGCTCAAGGTCTAAAGCTGGAACCCTTGATAATAGTATTATTATAAAGATATGAGTCTGTATCCTGTTCCTCCTGTAACACACCAATCCACGCATCCATGTCTACATATTTCAGCTTTGTTTGCAAACATACCCCACTGGATCCAAACCTCATATCCATAAAATAAGAAAATATGTATTTCCTTTCCCAGAAATTCCTCCCACAATCTTTGGTCTAGTTTAGTGTTGCTTTGATTTTCCTGCATAGAGCACAATGTGTTATTATTTTTTTCTAATGTTTGTTTAAAATATCTTGATAGTATTACCAACTAAGAATTTGTTTGCAGTCTTGTCAAAAGCTGGAGATTGTTACTTGCAAAGGATAAATTATCATTGTTATTTATATAGAAAGTTTTAGCATGTTATTACAAATCAATGGTGTTACTGTTTTTCCCTTAACATTTTGGTGGCAGCATTTATTGTTTTGATATTTCTTGACTCTTATTTTAGAGTTCCGGAATTCATTTATGCAAGTATTTAATGGCATAGCTATTGGCACTAGAAACTTAATTCACTTACATAAAGGTTTCCTTTTGGCTTATTCATAATTTACAAATGAGCATCATGCTACACAGCCTAAGATAGATCCTAAGTGTGCATTTCCACATTTGGGATAGTTTTTTAGTCAGTTCTGTTCCTCAATAAATCTCTGACACATTGCTCTAATTTTCTGTCCTGATCATTGCCTTTTTCTGAAGCAACCTTAACTGAATTGCATTACTTTTTTTATTTTAGTCACAGAAAAATTAATAAAACCCTCACTTTCTCTGCTGAGTCATACAATACATACTTTTGCAAAGAACATTGAGTAATAAAAAAGAAAAACATACAGCATAACAAAACATTCTGTCTCTTAATGGAAGTTCCTCCTCTGTTTTCAAAAGTGCAATGAACACTGAATGCGTTTCTGGGATGCAGAAAAGGGAAATGATCAACAAGAGATTTCTAAGGCATAAACAAAATAAGAAAACATATCTATCTATAAGAAAACCTATCTACAAAAAAAAAAAAAAGTAATGAAAAACCCTTAAGTCTTGCTTTTCAATGAAACAAAGGAATTACACATAAAGAATTGGTTTAGAAGTTAGAATTTTAGACCACTTCCTTGTGAAGAATTCTGATTTTGAAGTATTCAGATCTAAACCACTTCCAAATTGTTTCTGTAGTCCAGGACTTCTCAAGCTTTGTCATGCCATGTTCCCACATCTGCTGAAATACAATTTAGCAGTCTAATACAATCCTTGGTAAACTCATCTTCTAGGAATATGAAGTAGCCAAGTTAAATTTAAGGAAACCCAGGACCACCTTTTTTTATGAGGTCTCTGGTAAAAAAACAACAAGAAATTTGTTTTTGTAAATCTTTCACAACTTTTTAGAAATATGTGTTCTGTCTAGCTGTGTGTTTCTTCCTAGCTATTTGACAGCTTTCCTGAAAGCTGTTTTCTTAGGAAATGTCTATTTGTGCCACTTTAACCTCCCAATCTTTCTTTTTTGTTTCTCTTAAGGCTCTGTGCCTCTCAAGAGTTGTCTATTTGTTATCTTTCCATACTAACTTGCTGTTATTGTTTTTACTCATTCTAGCTGATAGTACAAGTGTCAGAGATCATTCCCTTCCACCATTATACAGAAATTAAATATTAGGTCAAATATGTGTCAAATCTGAGGCTAAACTGTATGGAGGCTTGGTGTCAGCTCTGGATGGTTTACAATACCGTGAAGAATACTGGTTAGTTTTGTAAATATAAAGAATTCTAAACAGCAGCCTTTCTTTGATGGTAGTTGCAAATTTTCCTATTCTCTAACAAAGCCAGTTGAATGAAGTAGAAAAGCTTCCTAGTTTCTATAGAAATGGAAGAAGTAATCAGTATAACTGCTTCTGTATAGGTTTCATTTCTTTCAGCCACATTCTGCTCTCTTGCAATACACATGAGGTCTGGTAACCTCTGACAATGCCAATTGTTCCAGCTTATTGGGTTGCTTGTAGAAACAATAACAAAAGCTGTTTCTAGAATGTAATTTGGCAGAATATTTAATTATCAAAATAATTGTGCAGGAATGCTCATTATGTACTTATGAGACATAAGGCCATATCTGGAATATTTCTCAGCTTACATAACCTATTCTTCCCAAAGTAGAAAGTACAAACAAACATTTGTGTTACATAGATATGTCAAAAATCTTGATGACACATAATAATAATATAGCAGTCTAGACATGGTATATCTGTTATTGCAGGTTGCACTTTAGAGAATTTTTTAGCTTGTTCCTATTATTTGTAAAAGAAAAGTCATCATTTTCATTAAGACAAACAAAAAAGTCAAATAGAACAGCTCACCATAGCAATAGGTTTGACATGCTAGGTTAAGTATACACGTGAGGCAAATCTGAACTGGTCTGTGTTAATGTTTGTTAATTTAGATCTTTATCTGAAAAGTGGATCTTTAATATAATTAGAAATGTGTCAGTGCAAAACAGTTTTCAGATTAAAATTTCACAAGACCAGCTGAATATGCCAGTTAGAATACATTGAGGGATATATCTTGAGAAGTTACTCTATTTTCTTTGAGTGAAAATCCCTACATACCTGGATATGTTGAGAAAATGAGACAAACAGCAAATATAATTTATTATTGTTTTCTAAAAATTCTGATCTAGATCACAACCCTACTATTCTAAGTAAACTCCAAACAAACATTAATAATCTCTGTTTCAACAGGTCATAATATAATCGACAATATGGAAAAAAAAAAGAACCAGAGAAAAAGAATTGTTACTCATGAGGTTAAAGAGAATTAGTGATTCGCACCCCACAGAAGTCCCACAGAAAGCTAATAGAAATAACATTTTATTTCTGAAAGGGATTCAGCTTGAAATTAGCTATAAGTTATACCCATGTGGATGGAGAAAAATAATCAGCCTTCTGTACATACTAAGAGAAAAAAGATCACACGGTCTATTTTTTTTTGTACTCTTGTCTCCAGATATTTTAGTTCTCAAAACAAGACTAGTTCTTTTTATACAAGTTAAAAAGTATTATTCCAAAGACAATATTGACTTGCTCATATACTTTTTCCTTTTTTTTTCATCTGCATGACAACTGTAGAATTATGAGAAGTAAAAAGCTGAAACAAGCCAGGACACTGAAGCAGTCTTGCCTCACAAGATAAAATATTGGTGGAGAGTAGATTCCCTACTCAGGGAGAGCTTCCATCAGATGATTACAGGTAAATAATCCAGATGTTCATATTTAACTCGTAGTTTGATTTTAAACCATTCAGGCTTAAAGACTAAAAGCCCATTTTATCTGGATTGTTGTTTACAGTCATGCTATCCTCTCTTTGTAATATTTGCAGGACTGGAGTAGATGGATGCTGGCAAAATTTGGACCAGAATGTTCTGGCAAATCCAGGCACCAAGCCAAAAGAAGAAAGGCTCTTCAGAAAACTCTGCTTCTTTAAGGTTTACATAATTTTTTCAAAAGTTTCAGTTTTTTTCTTTGTTTGTTTATTTGTTTGAGATTAGACCTCGGTAGAAATTTTGTTATTGTTTATTTTGGATTTGGGGTCGAAAGCTGATAGACCTTTTTCTCTGGAAGATATACTAAACTCACAGCCATGCTATATGTGCCAAAGAAAAAGGGAACATTTGTGGGTGTGTATATATGCTCATATATATACACATGTACATACACATACATATATACATATGTATGTGTATGTATATATATAAGTATGTATATATGTAAGATCTGTAGACACATGTATTGGTACTTGCCTGTTATACCAATACTATTGGTATTTGCCTGTGTGTATAGATACGTGTAAAGTGAGGGAAATATGGTTTAGGTGTGAATGTAATAAAAAATGTAATAAATATTGAGAAAGCAAGGCAGCTGTATAGTATTTCTCATTATCTTCACCATTCAATGCATAATTCTGACTTATATTTCTGCATAGTGTCAAAGATTTACCCTGAATGCAGGATTACTATTTTATTCATGAGTTTCTCCTTTAGCAGTTGTACTATATGAGTTTTTGCCATATCCTCCACGTGAGGTGAAATACTGCAGATACAGAAACTGCACAAGCCTTTTGTAAACTCACTGTCACAGTGGGGATTAGTCTTCATGACAGTCTCATTCCCATGTCTGTCTTTATTCTCCAAACTGCCAGTTGCACAAATCATGGGCTCTACCTACTGCTTTTGTTTGCTGTGTCTTATTCAGGAAGATCTCTCTTAGGTGGGATAAACTACCCACCCAGAAAAAAAGTAACACAGTTACAAATTGCAAAAGTTTTATTTTAGGTGACTTGACTGGTCAGGATCCTCTGACAGGTCTTTATCTTTCTATGTGATTTTAACAACTGGACCTTTTTAGGTTTTGGTTGTTTTTTATATACTTGCTACATTCTCTACGCAAATTTCTAACTTCCGAAGCAAAACCTTCAGTACGTACAAAGCCATGATGGCCTATGTACTGAGGTCTCATTTTACCTTCCTCTTGAATTTTCTAAGCGTTATGTCCTGATACAATTCCAGAGAACAAATTCTATGATACTTGCATCCTGTCTTTTACAAATGTGGTGGGTTGATCCTGGTCAGCAACCTGAGGTGGGTTGTCCTTGGCTGGCTGCCAGGTGTCCACCAAGCTGCTCTGTCAATCCTCTTCCTCAACAGGACAGGGGGAGAAAATATGATGAAAAGCTCATGGGTTGAGATAATGACAGGGAAATCACTCAGCAATTACTGTCATGGGCAAAACAGACTTGGGGAAAGATAATTTAATTTATTACCAATTAATAAGAGAGTAGGATAATAAGAAGTAAGAATAAAACTAGACACTTTCCCTCACCCCTCCCATCTCCCCAGACTCAGCTTCACTCCCGAATTCTCTACCTGCTCCCCCCAAGTGGTGCAGGGGATGGGGGTTGCAGTCAGTTCATAACACTTTGTCTCTGCCGCTTCTTCCTCCTCATGCTCTTCCCCTGCTCCAGCATGGGGTCCCTCCCATGGGAGGCAGTCCTTCATGAAATTCTCCAACGTGTATCTTCCCCACGGGCTGCAGTTCTTCAAGAACTGCTCCAGCATGGGTCCTTTCCACAGGGTTCAATCATTCAAGAACAGACTGCTCTACCATGGCTCCCCAGCAGGGTCACAGTTCCTGCCAAGAACCTGCTCTAGTGAGGGCTCTCCATGGGGTCACAGCTTCCTTTGGGGCACATCCACCTGCTCCGGCATGGGGTCCTCTACAGGCTTCAGTGTGGCTATCTCCTCTACTGTGGACCTCCATGGGCTGCAGGAGGACAACCTCTGTCACCATGGTCTTCACCATGGGCTGCAGGGGAATCTCTGCTCTGGTGCCTGGAGCACCTCTTCCCCCTCCTTCTTCACTGACCTTGGTGTCTGCAGAGTTGTCTCTCTCACATATTCTCACTCCTCTCTCCCAGCTGCTGTGGCACAGTATTTTTTTATCCTTTTTTAAATATGTTATCACTGAGGTGCTACAAACATCGCTGATTGGCTCAGCTTTGGCCAGCGGTGGGTCCATCTTCAAGCCATCTGGAACTGGCTCTGTCTGACATTGGGGAAGCTTCCAGTGCCTTCTCACAGAATCCATGCTTACAGCCCCACCGCTACCAAAATCTTGCCCCACATAAACCAAATAGACAACCAAACACCTACCCTTCCTTTCAATCACTGCCCTTTCCCAAGGGATGGGGAGAAAAAAATTGAAGGAAGGCAAAAAGACTTGTGGCTCAAGATAATGAGTGTTTTAACAAGAAAAGCAAAACCACTTTCCTGGAAGGCAGAATCTCATCAGGTGTAACAGTTGATTGGGAAGACAAATGCAGTAACCATGAACATCCCTCCATCCTCTTCCTTTCTCAGAGCTTTTATTACTGAGCATAACACCATACCCTATGGCAGATCCCTTTAGTCAATTTGGGTCAGCTGTCCCAGCTGTATCCCATCCCAGCTTCTAGCCCACCCCCAGCCTACTCGCTTCGGGAGAGGGAAAGAGAGAGAAAACCATGACACTGCAAGCACTGTTCAGCAGTATCCAAACCACTGGTGTGTTATCAACACTGTATTAACCACAAATGCAAAGCACAGCACCATAGGGGCTGCTATGAAGACTTTATAACTTCATCCCAGCCAGACCCAGTACAATGAACAATAAGGTACATGACTAGAAGTGTTATGATATTCTGCATACCCAGAGATCATGTTCCATCCAAAAAAATAATCCTTACAGTGTTATGTAAAAATGAAATAAGTGATGAGCCAGTCAAGTTACTTATATTTAGAGTGATAGAACCAGCCACTATAAGATATTTTAAAATGTGTTAAAAGCAGACAAGGTTATTTTTCAATAGTTAAGTTTAATAAGAAGACATATTTAATTTTTTTAACTTCTGATAATAAAGAAGTAAATAAATCAAAAGAAAAAAACACCAAAACAAAATAAAAACAAACCAACAAAAACTCTTCAGGGAAAATGTTCAGCAAAGGAACATTCTTTTTCAAAGAAGTACTGATTATTTTATATCTTATGACAGCTGAGCAAGATAGATTTTATAAAATATTGGTTGCAAATAGCAGACAGTATTATTGGTTTTGTGACAGTGATGATAAAGTAATCAATTTTTTTTTGTAAATGCCAGCAAATGTGATGATTCACACTTTTCCTAAGTCAAAATTTACTAGGGATTTCAGAACATATTCAAAACTTTGTACTCGCAGATGAAGTCCTCATGTGCTATAAGCCAAGAAGACAGAGATGTCAATAACAAAGAAGATGGCACCAAGCCATGCCAGTGAACTGCAGAAGGGAAGAATCTAATACACTTATGTATGTTTAATTTAAATTAAGAAGACAAAAAAAAAAAAAGAAATCTCTTCCATTTCCCTTATTAGTCTTTTATAAGTGCTTGAGCTAAAGCAGAGAGAGAAATAAACGTAAAAAACACTCACATGAAATGCACGTTTGTAGAGATTGTATAGAAAAGAAATTGATATTGTAAGTTTCTTACATATAAATACAGAACTATTGGAAAGCATCAAGGAAACTGAAGGGGGGGAAATTAATACGTCCATGAGCATGTGAGAGTGAGGGAGACAAAGATGCTGACAATGACCCAAAGAATGAGGCTGAACCAAACTTTGAGATAAATAAACTCTGTAAGTGTTGCAGGGTGAATATGACTAATGGTCATGACTGGAAAGAAGCTATTAAAAATAGAGTTGTGAGTAACCTAACACTGTATGTTTCCAGCCTGAGAGTTCATATGTTTTAACACTTTATAATGTTATGCTAATCAAGATTTACATGGGGCAAATCTTGTGCAAAATATATGGAATATATATTTATGTTATAATAAAAAAAAAAAGAATTTAAACAAAAAAAATCAAGATTAAATTAACAGAAATGTTGAGCAAACACTTATGATCTGAGCTTGTGTTTAAACACAGAACCTAAGTGAAGTGTTTCTGAAGTTTTAAATAATGTTTCCCATTCATGAGGTTTTCCTCCAAGCAGAGAACATAGAGTGTATGTTTATGCTTGTGTACATATAATGTATGTATATGTGTTCCTTTTTATTAGTATGAGGGATAAAACAGACTTCTTACAGCACTGAAGAATCTGCATGGGAACATCAAAATTAAAGGGACCTTCCCTTTCCTTGCCTTTTCAAGATTTTCAGTTGTAGACTGAGGGCTATTCAGTGTTTTTCCTTTGTTTGCTCTGTTCTCTAGCTCTTTTGCTAAAGTTTGCACTTGTTATAAGTGTTTCTCTTTTTGAGTAATTTAGAATATATAGGAGTATTAACATTAAATTTACATATAACTTTTAAGGAGAAATAAAAATATTAACATCTTCAGAAGCCTATGTATGAATATCGTGTGAGCAATCCCAAGTACTGAGTCAAACTCTGTTGAATAAGTATGCGTAAACATTTGCAATCTGGTAGTCCTGAAACAGTAATTCTGTAGGTGTTAGATGTTAAATAAAATAAAACTAAGGAATCTCTCTAAACTTGTTTTGTAATGATAACTCGAAGTCAAGTCTTCAGTCAATTTGCTTAACCTTACCTTTATTGGTGCGAATAATAACAGAAGTAAATTTCCCAAATATGCTTTATAAAGTTAGTAATAAAAATCAAAGACACAATGAGGACAGCATGAACAAAAATCTGAGCTTTTCCCCTTTTTTATGTTTTTTATTATTTTTTCAATCATGTATATACTCATCCTTTTATAAGATTTCTTCTAGAACATTTTCAGTAGCACAATTTATTTCACTTACATAACCCTTAAGGCTTCTTACTTGTTTGCAGTAAGACCTATACATTTACTAAAACTTTATGTAAAAATAAAATCTGAATGAAATTCTGTCTATCTTCAAAATTCATGGAAAGAATTTCCAAATTTTGAACAATTGTTTTCATAAATTACAGGAGTAAAATGCTGGCTTTCAAATTTTCATTGAATGAAGTTCCAAAAAGTTCTAAGACATTTTTACTTCAGTACTTTTGAGTGAAAAAGAACCCAATCAAAATTATTGTTGTATTCATGAGAAGAAAGCATGTTCTTTGCAATTGTCCCTTACAGAAACTTGTATTTACAGTGACACTCCCTCAGTACTCTGTATTTTGCTTGAGGGATAGTCCCTGTTACATTGAAGAAGTGATTCTCCAGAGGCTTGTACTAGCTGAATCTAAACAGAAATCTTCTTGTAAGAGCTAACTTACAACTTAGACTAACCTGGAAAAAAAGTTGTTGTTGTTGTTGTTGTTGTTGTTGTTGTTGTTATTATTAAAAAACCCCTAACACTGAGACTTTCCATTTTCTTTGTGTAGCTATTTGCTGGGGCAAATTAGTGATAACTCCCATGAAAATGAGTACATCCATTAAGGTGTTGCAGAATTGGGTCACTTCTTTTTTTATATGCAGTAAAAACAATAAGTCATAACCTACAAATTAAGAACTTCACATTATCATTTGTTAAGTATGTTTAACCATTCAATGTTTTATTGTTTTTTTTGAGATATGGAGATTTTCCTCAGAAAAAGGACAACACTTGGATTACTTGGATTACTACATTGAATTACACATTATCACAAATATATGCAGTATCACCACATTACTTAGAATTAAACTTATATTGGCAGGTGGCCTAATTTTTAAGTATAGTTTTTACCTGAAGATATTTTTAAAGTGACTGTTAACAAATACAAAGTATGAAAAAGGACTTAACGACATGGTTGATAAACAGTTGACCATTTAATCCTTGTCTGATGCTGTAACACTGGAGGCCAACACAATATATGAATTATATTTTAAATCCCCTTACATGAAAATGCAAAGGAGGAATTTTGAGGTTGTATTACTTCTGTACATTAAATTAATGAGACCAGTATGGGATATGAGAGCTTGAGAAACTGTAGAGGTTATAGCTGAAAGAATTATAGAAATAATTCAAAGTGTAGGAAACCATATTTTATAGCAAGAAGCTAAGACTTTTACTTTATGTAGTGATGACTTGATCAATGTCTACAAGGACCCAGAAGAAACAAAGATTGCTGACAGCATGCTGGCCTTTAATCTAGAAGAATAGAACATGACAACCCAACTTCTAGAAGATAAACAAATTTCATAGAATCATAGAATATTTTGGGTTGGAAGGGACCTCTAAAGGTCATCTAGTCCAACCCCCCTGCTGTGGGCAGGGACATCTTCAACTAGAGCAGGTTGCTCAGAGCCCCGTCCAATCTGACCTTGAATGTTTCCAGGGATGGGGCATCCACCACCTCTCTGGGCAACCTGTGCCAGTGTTTCACCACCCTCAGCAGAAAAAATTTCTTCCTTCTATCTAGTCTAAATCTACCCCCCTTTAGTTTAAGGCCATTCCCTCTTGTTCTATCACAGCAGGTCCTGCTAAAAAGTTTGTCCCCATCTTTTTTATAAGCCCCCTTGAAGTACTGATAGGCTGCAATAAGGTCTCCCCAAAGCCTTCTCTTCTCCAGCATGAACAACCCCAACTCTCTCAGCCTTTCTTCAGAGGAGACGTGTTCCATCCCCCTGATCATTCTTGTGGCCCTCCTCTGGACCTGCTCCAACAGGTCCATGTCTTTCCTGTACTGAGGGCTCCAGAGCTGGACACAGTAGTCCAGGTGGGGTCTCAGCAGAGCAGAGTAGAGGGGCAGAATCACCTCCCTCAACCTGCTGGCCACGCTTCTGTTGATGCAGCCCAGGATACGATTGGCCTTCTGGGCTGCGAGCGCACATTGCTGGCTCATGTCCAGCTTTCCATCCACCAGTACCCCCAAGTCCTTCTCGGCAGGGCTGCTCTCAATCCCTTCATCCCCCAGCCTATATTGATACCGGGGGTTGCCCCGACCGAGGTGCAGGACCTTGCACTTGGCCTTGTTGAACCTCATGAGGTTCACACAGGCCCACTTCTTGAGCTTGTCCAGGTCCCTCTGGATGGCATCCCATCCCTCTGGCGTGTCGACCGCACCACTCAGCTTGGTGTCATCTGAAAACTTGCTGAGGGTGCACTCGATCCCCCTAAGACATTGATGAAGATATTAAAGAGTACCGGTCCCAATACGGACCCCTGTGGGACGCCACTCGTCACCAGCCTCCATCTGGACATTGAGCCGTTGACCACTACCCTCTGGATGCAACCACCTAACCAATTCCTCACCCACCCGACAGTCCACCCATCAAATCCCTACCTCTCCAGTTTAGAGAGAAGAAGGTTGTGGGGGACCGTGTCAAAGGCCTTACAGAGGTCCAGAGAGACGACATCTGTAGCCCTTCCCATGTCCACTGATGTAGTCACTCCATCACAGGAGGCCACTAGGTTGGTCAGGCGGGACTTGTCCTTGGTGAAGCCATGCTGGCTGTCTCAAATCACCTCCCTGTCCTCCACGTGCCTTAGCATAGCTTCCAGGAGGATCTGTTCCATGATCTTCCCAGGCACAGACATGAGACTGACTGGCCTGTAGTTCCCCGAGTCTTCCTTTTTGCCCTTTTTAAAAATGGGGGTTATGGTTCCCCTTTTCCAGCCAGTGGGAACTTCACCAGACTGCCACGACTTCTCAAATACGATCAAATAAATTTCAATAACATCAGCTCAATAAGGCCAAATATTCTAATCACTGAAACAGCTTACGTGGGAAGCAGTAGAATATATATTATTTTAAGACTTTAGATCAGGATATACGGTAGCTGAGACAGATATTATTAGAAGGGTTTGAGGAAAAAAATTACTAGATGTGGGTCAACAATCTGCATTATTCAAAAGGTCACTATTCAGTGACCATAACAGATCTTTTTAGCCTTGGAAATTCTAACTATATGAAAACTTTAATAATCCATGTACGTTAATGGACTTTGCCTTACAAAATTTCAGTGTACTAAACAAGGATTTTATTTTTAACAGTTTTCACATTTTGCAGTCCCACAATACTTCATTTTTTCTAGTGCTTTTGAAAAGGGAAAAAAAAAAAAGTAGATATTAGCAAAACCCCACAACCTTCTGTTCTTTGATTTTCTGAAGCTTGCCATGTCATTCTACTTCATATGATACCTAATATAAATAGGGTAGTCTTCTCATACGATTTATACACAGCTCCTCTAAATAATTCCATCTACTAGCCTCATTTTGTGTTTTCCTATTAACTGTAATGTATGGCTCAATGCTTTTTAAGTTCTTTACATACTGCCCCAACCAGAAAACATGTTACATGACCAAAATTTACTGGTCTTTAATGACAGTTTAGATGCATGTCAAAAGTATACTATCACCTTCATCATGGTGATATGTTTCTATACCTGATTTAACATAGCATTTAATTGATTTATTTTTATTAATGAATGAAGTCATTTTAAGTCTCCACATGGAAGTTTTCACCTTTTTTCTTTTTGCAACACCACTCTGTCCTGAAAGCTCAAATAACATTGAAGCATATAATCATAATTTGTGGTTATATCACACCATCCTCACACACAGTATTCAGGAAGGAGCTAATAAAGGAACTGAGTATCAAACTCATGTGTCACCCATCAGTCAAGTAGAAACTGCTGTTGTCCAGGAAGAATGCGATTAAAATAGAGGGAGAAAAAAAAGCAAGATTTTTCCAATATAAAAGCTAATAGAAACTGTGGAAAACCTTGTGAGGAGAAACAGGGGATGTAAGGTTAAAAAAAAAAAAGAGAAAAAAAAAGAAAAAAAAGGAGAGAGGGAGTAGATGGGCTGTGTATTAAGGTATAGAGAAGCTCAGACTCTGTTTCCCCTCATTTTCAGAGTAAAAAGCAGAAAAATTTAGTTCTATAATGGTCTCAGATCAGGGAACAGTGGAGGAGTAGACAGCAGGTCCTCTAGAATTAGTGGCATGCATTTGAGTTTCCTGCTGTCTGAGAAAGCATGTCTATGTGGATGGCTTCAGACAACTTTTTCTCCCTGGTATACTCTCAGTTGATTATGCAATCCAGCTCTCTTCTGGAAGATACTTAAAAAGTTTTAAGGAAATATATGTGAGCTGATGCATCCTACATCTAGTGTTCAGCTTGGTATTGTTTCATTGGGGTCAAGCTGGTTTTTGGATTGGTGCTGGCTCAGAGCACAGCTGGTTTGGATGTATAACAGTCTATATATCTTTGCTGTATTGCTTAGCTAGAGAGCTCTTAAGGTAAAACTGGTTCTGATTTCCCTGAGACGATTCTATGGTGGCTTTCAGTGTGACAACTAGGAAAATTTCACCTGTTGTACTAAGCAACTGTGGAACTTCAAATTATAAAGAAATTTGTTGTTGTTGTATCACTCTGAAATCCATAACCAGGCAGTGCTCTAGAAATGTCAAGTGGTATTTTTATTTTCATATGGAAATGCTGAGACTAATTAACAATACTTAAACTACTTAATATAAATGTCTGTTGTGACTAAAGAAAACTAATGTAATTGCTCAACTATCTTCAAACCTGTGTCCTCAGATATGTTGACCTAGCAACAACCTGCTGAAAAGTATTTAAACTGCTAATTCCAGTTAATTAAAAAAAAAAAAAAAAAAAAAAGAAAGAAAGTGTCTGACTCTCTAATGTTATACAACAATGTGGAGAACCATTACAATTTATTCACGGCTTAAACACACACTATGCTTTCCTATATGCCAAGTATGGAAAAAAACACAGAAAGATAACTGATGCTGAATAAGCTTGTTGTGTTTAAAGTGAATAAAGAATATTAAACACTTTACTGCAGTCTTTATTTTAAAGGGACTTTATTTTTTTTTTTAAAATGGATTAATTTGATCCCAGTATCTTCAGGATGAAGTCTCAAGTGAATAAGGAGAAATCAATATATATTTCTTTGTTGCACATTGTCATAGTTGTTAGAGAATCACTATTATACTTAACAAAATCGCTATGCTATTGTTCCTCTCTGGTGCAACGTCATCAACAGTATGTTTTAGACTTTCACTACAATTATCTTGGCACTTGAGAGATTAAATAGCTTTAGAAAGCACTTAAGAACCTCATGTCCAACTTCTTAGCAGATAGAGATGTATTTATGCATTAAAAAAAAAATATTTTACATTAAAGAAATTTATTTTCAGAATTAAATGTTGTTATGCACTTTATAAGTAATATTCTTTAAGTCTTAAAACATATTAATTTTTGAAGTGTCTGTAGACTATGGATTACAATGTACTCCTTGGGAATAAGGAAACAATGATTTATAAAATGGAGACTTTTTTTTTCTTAATATGAAGTCTAGACTTCTGTTAAATGCAGTGTGATATTTTATAGGTGGAGGGGGGGGGGGGGGGGCACAATGTTGCTCCACCTCTGTTATTGAAATGAACAACTATGTTGAATCCAGAGGTTTTCCTAAAATGCTGGACCAGAACCCACATGGTGCTTTTTCTGAACTCAGAATAAATCTGTGACTTTTCGGTTGCATAGTTTTAACACTCCTTTCTTTCCTTGCTCTGTAGAATTTGGAGACTTGTGAGGTCCCAAGCTACTTCCAGCTCACCCTAGTCACGTCTCTATTATTTTGAGCATGGATTAAGGTCTGGTTTGCACTTAAGTCCAAATCTTTTTCTCATTCATGCTGTGTGAATATAAAATAATTTCCAAGCATATATGTGAGGTTTGTCTCAGAGTGCCACAAGGTACCCCAAAGATTTTGCACCCAAAATCTTTAGAAAGGTCTAAAAAGTTAAGGAAAGCTCAACTATCCTGTGCCAATCCACATGTCACCAGGGATCCCATCCTATCTTTTTAGGAAATTCTGTTGATCGGTGTTAAACAGATGAATCATCTCAGCTTCTTTCTGGAATCATAGAATCATAGAATCATAGAATCATTGAGGTTGGAAAAGACCTCTAAGATCATCGAGTCCAACCGTCAACCCAACACCACCAGGCCCACTAAACCATGTCCCTAAGCGCCTCATCTACACGTCTTTTAAATACCTCCAGGGATGGGGACTCAACCACTTCCCTGGGCAGCCTGTTCCAATGTTTCACCACTCTTTCAGTAAAGAAATTTTTCCTTACATCCAATCTAAACCTCCCCTGCCGCAACTTGAGGCCATTTCCTCTCGTCCTATCGCTTGTTACTTCGGAGAAAAGACCAACACCCACCTCGCTACAACCTCCTTTCAGGTAGTTGTAGAGAGCGATGAGGTCTCCCCTCAGCCTCCTTTTCTCCAGGCTAAACAAGCCCAGTTCCCTCAGCCGCTCCTCATAAGACTTGTGCTCCAGACCCCTCACCAGCCTCGTTGCCCTTCTCTGGACACGCTCCAGCACCTCAACGTCCTTCTTGTAGTGAGGGGCCCAAAACTGAACACAGTATTCGAGGTGCGGCCTCACCAGGGCCGAGTACAGGGGCACGATCACTTCCCTACTCCTACTGGCCACACTATTTCTGATACAGGCCAGGATGCCATTGGCCTTCTTGGCCGCCTGGGCACACTGCCGGCTCATGTTCAGCCGGCTGTCAACCAACACCCCCAGGTCCTTTTCCGACAGGCAGCTTTCCAGCCACTCTTCCCCAAGCCTGTAGCGCTGCATGGGGTTGTTGTGGCCGAAGTGCAGGACCCGGCACTTGGCCTTGTTGAACCTCATACAGTTGGCCTGGGCCCATCCATCCAGCCTGTCCAGGTCCCTCTGCAGAGCCTTCCTACCCTCGAGCAGATCAACACTCCCACCCAACTTGGTGTCGTCTGCAAACTTACTGAGGGTGCACTCAATCCCCTCATCCAGATCATCAATAAAGATATTAAACAAGACCGGCCCCAAAACTGAGCCCTGGGGAACACCGCTCGTGACCGGCCGCCAACTGGATGTAACTCCATTCACCACAACTCTCTGGGCCCGGCCGTCCAGCCAGTTTTTGACCCAGCGCAGAGTCCACCTGTCTAAGCCATGAGCCGCCAGCTTCTCTAGGAGAATGCTGTGGGAGACAGTGTCAAAGGCCTTGCTGAAGTCCAGGTAGACCACATCCACAGCCTTTCCCTCAGCCCCTAGGCGGGTCACCTGGTCATAGAAGGAGATCAGGTTGGTCAAGCAGGACCTGCCTCTCATGAACCCGTGCTGGCTAGGCCGGATCCCCTGGTTGTCCCGCTCATGCCTTGTGAGCGCCCTCAAGATGAGCCGCTCCATAATCTTCCCCGGCACCGAGGTCAGGCTGACAGGCCTGTAGTTCCCCGGATCCTCCTTCCGGCCCTTCTTGTGGATGGGCGTCACATTGGCAAGCCTCCAGTCTTCCGGGACCTCCCCCGTTAACCAGGACTGCTGATAAATGATGGAGAGCGGCTTGGCGAGCACCTCCGCCAGCTCCCTCAGCACTCTCGGGTGGATCCCATCCGGCCCCATAGACTTGTGAGTGTCCAGGTGGCATAGCAGGTCATTGACTGCTTCCTCCTGGATTACGGGGGGTTCATCCTGCTCGCCGTCCCCGTCTTCCAGCTCGGGGGGCAAGTTTCTAAACTTTGTATAGTGTGAACAAAGTAGAAATTATATGTTAATGTGGATGCATAAGCCAAAGGCAAGAAGTGTGAAGGACTGTAGCCCACTCTCTCATTAAGGAGATGACATATGGCATAGTTATTTTCTTAGACTTATGGAGTTTTACGTGGTATTACTTCCTTTGTTATTCATTGCTCAGCTTACCATCCAGTGATTTACCATATATATGCAGAAGACACCTGTGAAGTTGATTTTTGGGGTGTGCACAGAAAACCTAGTGAGTTCCCTTGCACATGCCAAAGTGAGATTGCAGGGCTGGAAGTAAGAAAACAGTAGTTTAAAGGACACTGAAATATTTAACTTTCAAAAAAAAAAAGTAAAAGCATACAGTTTGTAGGCATTGCAGCCTTTCAAGTGCACAGTTATAGAACAACTGAATTATTACAGGATAGCTCTGGACAACTGATTTAAAACCCCTCCTGAGACTGAACTAAAACTGACCATGATGTATAGTTGTTTGGGCTTGAGAGAGGAAGGTGATATGGAATATGGTACTGTTCATAAAATTGCCATCTAGGTCTTAGCTGCATGCCACTGATAGTTTAATTATAAGTCTATCACTTAAGTCTTTCTGGAAGATGGGTTGTTATTCAAGCAAATTCTGACTTAAGCAATTCAAGATGAAGTTCTATGGCTTATAAAGGAGAACAGACTGGATTGTTATAATGTGCCAAAGATCCTTTACTTTTCCCAAATTTGAAATTTAGATCTTTATCTGATATTCAAGGCTATTTGGAATGCTATCCAGCTTAAGAAAAATAACTGTGCTATAAATCAGACTGCTTATTAAAGTGCAAGTTAAAAAATTTTTATATGATTTTTAAAAGCTACGTTTCCTCAGACTCCCTTGAATATTGGTATGGCTCATGGGACTTCAAACTGGGGCAGTGGTGTAGACATACTGTCCTGGTTTCAGCTGGGTGGTGCTCAGTTGCTGGCTGAGGTTAAACCATGATACCTAGTGATCTGGCATCATTTCAGCAAGAATTCTTAAGATTCCATTTTGAAAATATCACTTATTTAGAGTCAAGTAGTTTATATTTTTGCACAATTAGGGCTCAGACTGTCTATAACCCTTTCAAAAGGATCTCAACTTCTTAAGGATTTATTTAATCATGAGTAGCTCATACTATCCTTTAAGGAATCATTATTTCCTAAGTTAATGAAGTTAAATTAGAAGTTTGAACTGGTGCTAATTAATATAACAAAGACAATGCATCATGACCTGGGTTTGGTTCAAATCTGGTGGGTTTGTAAGTAGTGTATTATAAGAACTGGGTTACTGGAGAGGACATGCTTGGATGACGCATGCTGTGCAGTATATGTGGACAGTGTCTTCAAGACCTTGTCTTAAAAGTTATAAATCTGGTCAAGGTTACTCAAACAAAACAAGTACTAGAGAACTATTTACTGCAGTAAGAATATCCTTGCATTGTTTTTTATATATCTACATATATAATATTTTACATATTTATCTTTATATGTATATAATTATATACATACACACACATTGAACTTTCATCGCAATGAATTTTCTGAAGCAAGACTTCCACAAAGCAATCTGTTAAGGGTCTGCTAATAGGCAGCTCTGCTGTTGTCTGTTAGACAGCTAATATACAGCTCTGCTGCCTAGTCTTCTGTGTGCCACACATGCTTTCTATGGGCTTGGGAAGTGTAATTGCCAGTATTCAGTTGACTGAGAAACTTGATCCAAGCTTTTAATCAAAAACACTCAATTTTCCCAGGTGCTTTCAAGGTTACAGCTCCAAGTCTTCTAGTATGTTTTGCATTTATTGGGTTTAACAGACAAGCAGATATCTGCACATTTTATTAGGTCTTAGATGCATCCCAGACTGGAACTTCGTAAGCTATTGGATTTTTTGGAGAAACTGAGATACTAGTTCTAAGAATGTCTGAAGGGCCTGTGGCCCAGTACCATGTTTTCAGTAACAATCAATAATCTTGTCTAGGACAGATCTTAATAGAACAAATTCAGTGATGTTTTCCCATGATCCTTTCCTGGTTTCTAACAATTTCTGGCTCAGGCTTTTGGACCAGCTCTACCATTAATTTTTTTTGGGGGGATATACAATATTTAATATTAGGAGTTCAATAGCAAAATGAACTATAAATTTCAGCTTAGGAAAGCAAGCACTCCCAGGACAAATATTGTTTCTATTAATGCCCATTCATGTGACCCTTTATTGTGTGAGGTTCTTGTTATGCCTTAAAGCTAGTAGAAAGGATAAAAATGTTGACTGTGACTGTTTCATCTATGATGAAAAGCAGAAGCAAAAGCTAAATAAAGATGAATTAATTTGCAATGCTTTCTGTCTCTATGCAGTATTCTTAGTACAGATGTAACCTTTCAGCATGGTGATACCTTGGATGAGGATGACATTTTTTATTAAAATAAAAACTTAACTGCATGATTTTAAAGAAATGCTGTTAGCATATCATAATTAGTGAAAACACTTTACAAATGTCTGTTTTTAATACTTTAAACTGGAACAATTACTATATTTCCCACCAGGAAGCACAAAAGAATGCCTAAAGAATGGCTAAACAAAAGAAAGACTAAAAGACTTCAATTCTGTCTTTTTTACCCTCCCCCTTTCCTTCACAAAGGAAAAACTGTATTGATCATTGACATTCTTCTCTCAAGAGAGGCTTGAAATGACTGTCTTTGATAGCACTTGTCCTAATTTGGTGTCTAATTAAAAGCCACATATCTATTCTTTACTTGCTCTCCTTTACAACACTTCTGGTGGTCAAGGCTCAGGATATTAAAGTTCTTCATGTCTTAGAAAGAGAATAAAAAAGAACAATGAAGCTTTAAAAAACTAAACAACAACAACAAAAAACAACACTTTACTTCAGAGAAACCACACTGACAAAATAGGAGTAGAAATCTCTGCAAACAGCAGAACTTCAAACTAAATGAAGATGGTTAAATTGCTATATACCATCATACTGTGCTCATGATGTTGCATTAACAGGAACTATAAACAAGCACTTCAATTGGAAAGTTGACTTTTCAGAGTTGGTTTCAGGTCAAATATTGGCACACACTGCCACATCCCTTGTATTGCTTTTAAGTAACAAAGTTCTGGTAGCAGGAAGGGGGGCTGCAGGGGTGGCTTCTGTGAGAAGACACCAGGAACTGTCCCTGTTTTGCACAGAGCCAGTTCTCCAGAATGGACCCACCACTAGCCAAAGCTGAGCCAATCAACAAAGCTGGTGGTGCCTTTGTGAAAACATATTTAAGAAAGAGTAAAAAAATACTGTGCCACAGCAGCTGGGAGAGAGGAGTGAGAATATGTGAGAGAGACAACTCTGCAGACACCAAGGTCAGTGAAGAAGGAGGGGGAAGAGGTGCTCCAGGCACCAGAGCAGAGATTCCCCTGCAGCCCATGGAGGTCCACAGTGGAGGAGATAGCTACACCGAAGCCTGTAGAGGACCCCATGCCGGAGCAGGTGGATGTGCCCCAAAGGAAGCTGTGACCCCTTGCTGGAGCAGGTTCTTGGCAGGAACTGTGACCCTGCTGGGGAGCCATGGTAGAGCAATCTGTTCCTGAATAACTGAACCCTATGGAAAGGACCCATGCTGGAGCAGTTCTTGAAGAACTGCAGCCCGTGGGGAGGATACACGTTGGAGAAGTTCATGAAGGACTGCCTCCCATGGGAGGGACCCCATGCTGGAGCAGGGGAAGAGCGTGAGGAGGAAGGAATTTTTTATTTTATAAGTTTTTATAAAACATACTCAGTGTAAATGTATGTTCTTAGCATTCTTCGGGGTGTCAGGATTTGGTATGAAAAAGAGAAAATGTTTGGTCTCCCATGGTTTTTTTTCCCCACTTTGATTAAAATACATGCTACAGGTGTCTGAGTGAGGAACAATGTGTAAAGAGGTATTTATTATGTATGACTATAAGTTTCTAGATAACTGTACCCAACTTGTTGCAATGGTCAACAATATAAAATTCTAATCAAATGTATTCATTTGATGAGGTATCACAGCAAAAAACTGCTTAAAACTCACAAATTTTTTGTCAAATCAGAATCAAAGCGGTTTATTGTTGGTTAACTACATATCGTCCATAAATCAGTGAATTACACTTTCAGAATCAGTATGTAATGTAACAGAAACCGCAGTATTAGACACTTTCAAAACGTTAATAAGCACCTACACATTTCTAAATATTTTTTCATAACTAATCCCCGAAATTATATCTGCACTCATATGTATGCACATGTGCATATACACCCTCACACACACACACCCCCTTCCTTGGGACATGTGGGTTGTAAGCAGACACACCCTCTCCTGCGGCTGACCAGCACTCTTCTAAAGATGATGTAGTGGAATTTAAAAGGTTGACAAATACATGGCAAAAACTACAAAATGGCTGCTACATAAAGTAAGACCAAGTAGATGACTGAAAAGAGCTGTAGTAAAATAAAACAAAATGGATTGTAGACTGTAAAAAGGAATGAGTAGCTTTCTTGTACCATTACTCAGCACAAGAATTGTGTGCCATCAGACCAGTGAGTGAGAGAGTCACATGTTGTTAATATCCAAAAGCATATTGTCATAGACCATGCTGTATTACCATTATTTTCACTAAATAGAGGCCATAAGTAGTATATGCGTTCAGAAATAGAGCTGAAAATTCTGGGAATGCCTCAGTGGTTAGTAGCTATAATGACCTCAGTGAAACTTTAAACTTGGGGAATCACTGGATCCCTAAACCACTGACAGTGTAGATTATCATAAATTCTGACAGTCCTTGCCTTCTTTCTTATTTTCTTTCTGCCCGCTGTTAAAAATGGCCTTATGCTCATGGGTACTGTCCAAGGCACAACAAGACACAGGGATGGAAATCTCTAAGACCTTCCTTTTTCCCTCCCTTGCCCAGTCCAGTTTCCTCTACTGCTGCTATGAAAGACGAGTTTGGACAGAAGAGATAATGCACTGGTCTTATGACTTTGTGAGGCCATGTAAAAGTGCAGATGGCACCTGAAAAACAGGGTCTGGAAAAGCCAGAAGAGGGACTGCAAAAAAACCTACTCCTTGTGCATGTGTACCATGTCTCTCCTCTCCCCCAAAGTAATGTGTGTCAGGGTGCGCTATAGAGAAATAGTTACATGTCCTGGTTTTGGCAAGGATAGAGTTAATTTTCTTCCTAGTAGCTGGTACAGTGCTGTGTTTTGGATTGAGGGCGAGAATAATGTTGAGAACACACCGGAGTTTTAGTTGTTGCTAAGTAGTGCTTACACTAGTCAAGGGCTTTTCAGCTTCTCATGCCCTGCCAGTGAGAAGCTGGGAGGGGGCACAGCCAGGACAGCTGACCCAAACTGGCCAAAGGGATATTCCATACCATGCAACGTCATGCTCAGTATATAAACTGAGGGAGTTGGCTGGGGGGCGGCAACCACTGCTTGGGAACTGGCTGGGCATCAGTCAGTGGGTGGTGAGCAATTGCGTTGTGCATCACTTATTTTGTATATCCTTATCATTATTTTTATTATTATTATTATTATTATTATTATTATTATTATTATTATTATTATTTTATTTTATTTTCCTTTTCTGTCCTAGTAAACTGTCTCTATCTCAACCTATGAGTTTTACTTTTTTTTTTTTTTTCCTCAATTCTCTCCCCCATTCCACTGTGGGGAGGGGGGATTGAGCAAACGGCTGTGTGGTGTTTAGCTGCCTGCTGGGTTAAACCATAACACATGCCAGGAACAAAACTATGACTTCTGGCCTATGGGGAATTTTTGAAGTAATGTCCCTAGTGAGCCCAGCTTGGAGGACAGCCTGACCTATGTGAGCTTTGTGCCCTTGTCTTATGGCAAGAGGTCCTTTCACTATTTATGTGGGCTGAACCAGAGGATAAGTAAAGGTAGTGTGTGGAGCGAAAGTGTGTAGAAATGTTTCCTGGAGGTGATTCTGTGGCAGACAGGCTGGATATCACTCAGTTTACTGGAGTGGCAAGTAGATTGGTGGATGTGGTTGAAAGCAGATGTCTGAGAAGCATTTTGAAAGCTTGCAGGATTCGATAAGAGGACTTTAGGGTTCAAAGTGGGACTTGCTTCTTGGAACAGGTTGGTTATAATGGGTGACTGTGCTGTGTATTGACAGAGCCCCGTGGGATCTATTTTATGTCACTAAAAATGATGCAGGGGGGTTTCCTGTCTTGCTGACACATATTGATCACATCTTTCAGCACACTAAGAGAAAAATCTGGCTCTTGCACACAGAAAAAGTGTTCACATACTTAAACTAAGAAATAGCAACTGAAGTAGTGCAATAGAATGTTTGGGGACAGTTGGAGCATCTCTTTGGGTAAGGATGGGCCATAGTGAACTGAGGGGTGGGGGGTGGTGCTCCATGCAACTATGGTCCCCCAAGCTCCTTGGCTGGTGCTGATCAAGTTAGCAGAGTTGCATATGTTTGTGGTGGTGGTAGAAACAGTGATTTCTTTTGAGTAGCCTCCTCCTGGAATGAGGTGAGAGTCGAAGAGAGAGAACGGACTTTAAGACAACTCCAGAAGCTGTTCTCTCATACTGGTCAAAGAGAAGTGGACAGAACCATAACGTCCCCTTTCTTGTTGGAGATGAGGATTGTCGGTATGACACAGAGCAGGTCTTATGATCTTTGATTATCACTATCAAGTCCAGTGATCAACAGGAGTGTTCAGCTGGGTTCATCTTAATTACCTCCAGCAGTAGGAGAGATTCTGTTGCTGCTGAAAGCCAATGTCTGCACTGGGTGTAATTCAGAGGATTTTTCTTCAGGCTAGTTTAAATAGCTGAAAACCTGTGATTATTAGATGTGCTTCCGGAGCATATCTATCAGTTTAGTGGCATCTGGAAGGAATCTAGTCTGTTTATTCTAAAACTGAAAGCCAAACCCAGTAAGTAGGAATGACGAGAAAACTTGCTTAAAAATCACATTTCTGATCTGAATTCAGAAAACTTTTATAGATACACCTTGATTATGAGAGTGAATCTCAGCTTATAGGTTGTTTTCCAATACATTTTGTATCTCACAGTTTTGTGATATGAAGTAAGGTAGTCCTTGCCTTTCTAACCATACCACGGATTAGCCTGTGAGATGATATCAAAATGCAACACACACTATGAAACTTCACAGGGATTATATGATATTTCATCTTTCAGCTTCATTGGGACAATTTTACAACACCTGAGTTTACTGCTAAAAACTGCGAACCATACACATGGTATGTAAACCTTACAATGTCATGATACTCTCCTGCCTTTCTCATGTTATACTTACCATATGTTCTGTGGTCAGTCTGGTTTCTTTGATTACATGGAGATTACATCCTCTGTTTGAAGAGATGAATCTTTACAACTGTAAAATGCCAATTACAGAAGTAGAAACTCCTGACGATTAATCATATCTCACTTTCATAGAAGACATAAAAGCTTTCTTTGCTTGATATCACAGAAGTCCAACTTAGACTAGGAATGCAATTCTATCTGCATGAGATTTTTCTTGTATTTATTCTGTTTGGTTTTGAAGTGGTGTACTTTCCTCCTTTTGTCTTCCTAAAAGGAGTTCTCAAATACCCAGACTAAGGCTTTTTTTTTTTTTTTTTAAACTCCCTCCTTCAACTTCACTTGCAATTAAAAATACAAAAACTTAAAAGTTAAAATTTGAACCGATGCACTGAAGCAACTATCCATCATTCCACACAGTAAAATCTCACTTTTTTTAACCCTTATCTTCCTGTATTTTAAACAAATTCTTGGATTCTGTAAGTCTCATTGAATAGTTGCTTTAATACTAAGCAAAATTAATATAACATTTTTGTGCAGCACCTAGCAGTCTGAAGCCCATGACTTCATTCTATTAATGACAGTCAATAAATATAACTAAGTAGCATTGCATGCTGATCATGAATAGAAGACACTATTTAATAAGGATCAAAACATATCTCAATATATAGGAACACTTTCTTAATAATGTCTCCATATGATTGCTTCAGTGTTCTTACCTTATAGTTCTGTATAGAAAGTTTTTACTCTGCTTCTCCTGTCCCATGAGTACTTTTTTCTTATTTCAATTGCATCTGAATGGAGGGATTTACATATTGTTAATTTGCTCCTTGACTTTTTTTTAAGCTTCTTGATTGTCCCTGAACAATACTTCTCAAAGTAAAGAATGGCAAGTGTACAAATTGGCAGAGGTTTGGGAATCTTCTTCCAAAAATTGGAGTCTTTGCAATGGGAGAACATAATCGAATATCACCCTCAGGGCACGATGTTCAAAACTTCATTTACTAGTGTTATAAATGAATTCACTCTTTAATTAGCAACTTGGAGTGTGAGAAAGAAATTACATGATTGGTAACATATGATGGAAATGAAGTACAAAAATTTTTTTCTGGACCAATAGTGCTGATATATGAAAGTCTGGTATTATAAACTGTTACTTACCCTGCATTCTGCAGCTGCAGGCTGATTAAAACTCAGCAGGAAGAGCTATAATAAACAAATACCACCTGCTGCAAGAACAGGTGTTTGTGTCTTCATTTAGAAACCAAAGTAAAACAGAAGATGCCAAGGGGCTGAAGTAGATCAGTATTTGGATTGACATAATTTGTTACTACTTGTCCTTGAACTTAAAAACATATTATCCTGCTTTCAAGACTCCTTGATAGGGACTCAACACTCATTTCTAGTAATTAAGCAGCTCTCTGCCTTCTCTGTGCAGCTGTCCATTCTCCACACTATGTGCATTCACCGAAAGTATTTGTTTCTCCATTCACTGGTGTATAACATAGTGTCTTTGACTAAGAACACTGTACACACAAAAATAAGTAAAACCAGCATTTGATATTTTATTTAATTTCACTAATTTAATCAATAATTTGTTTGACATTTGTAGTCCAAACAAATCAATATAGTCATGGGAATCTATCATGTCTTCTCTGTTCCTTGATGGACTATATACATGTTTGCAAAAGGAGATATATATTTTTAAAAAGAAAGTACAAATCATTCTGCTTCTGATATTTATCTCAGTGGCAATTCTGATGCAGATGAAGCAAATTAGTATCTCTCCCAATGAAAGTGAAGGTCTGTTCACTGTGTCTTTCATATTTGCAACTTCTCGGGGGTGATTTCCAGTTGCAGAATTCTTTCTTCATAATAGCAGTACTTAAGCAATAGCAATCAGAGTAGTTAAGTGTCTAGATAAATTCATAAATTGACATGCTGTGTATTTGTTCATGTAAATAAGAAATGCAGTAGAGCGCATACCAATGATTGTGATATACCTTAAACTAAACCCAGAATCAATTCAACTAAATTGATTAGGGATCGAGTGCACCCTCAGCAAGTTTTCAGATGACACCAAGCTGAGTGGTGCGGTCAACACGCCAGAGGGACGGGATGCCATCCAGAGGGACCTGGACAAGCTCAAGAAGTGGGCCTGTGTGAACCTCATGAGGTTCAACAAGGCCAAGTGCAAGGTCCTGCACCTGGGTCGGGGCAACCCCCAGGTCTCAATACAGGTTGGGGGATGAAGGGATGGAGAGCAGCCCTGCCGAGAAGGACTTGGGGGTACTGGTGGATGGAAAGCTGGACATGAGCCAGCAATGTGCGCTCGCAGCCCAGAAGGCCAATCATATCCTGGGCTGCATCAAAAGAAGCGTGGCCAGCAGGTCGAGGGAGGTGATTCTGCCCCTCTACTCTGCTCTGCTGAGACCCCACCTGGAGTACTGTGTCCAGCTCTGGAGCCCTCAGCATAAGAAGGACATGGACCTGTTGGAGCGGGTCCAGAGGAGGGCCACAAGAATGATCAGGGGGATGGAACACCTCTCCTCTGAAGAAAGTCTGAGAGAGTTGGGGTTGTTCATGCTGGAGAAGAGAAGGCTTTGGGGAGACCTTCTTGCAGCCTTTCCGTACTTCAAGGGGGCTTATAAAAAAGATGGCAGCAAACTTTTGAGCAGGGCCTGTTGCGACAGGACAAGGGGGAATGGCTTTAAACTAAAGGCGGGTAGATTTAGACTAGATAGAAGGCAGAAATTTTTGATGCTGAGGGTGGTGAATCACTGGCACAGGTTGCCCAGAGAGGTGGTGGATGCCCCATCCCTGGAAACATTGAATGTCAGGTTGGACGGGGCTCTGAGCAACCTGATCTAGTTGAAGATGTCCCTGCTCATTGCAGGGGGGTTGGACTAGATGACCTTTAGAGGTCCCTTCCAACCCAAACTATTCTATGATTCTATAAATGGATTCAGCCTGTCCTAAAGAAACTACCAGGAAGTTACTTTCACATTATAACAAGTCTCAAGCTACTTGGAAAAAAGATTTCATTCTTTTCAGATTGTAGTTTACAACAGATGACTTTAAAATAGATCATGGTAGCAGATAATACTTACAGCCAGCAGGGAGAGAACTCCAAGGTAACGAAAAAAGTTTTTTGAGAGGTCTATTTTTTTTTCTCTTTTGCAAGAAATGTCACACATAAATAAGTGCTGAAATCCCATAATACTTAAAGCAGATAGGAAGAGTTATTACTGGGAATACAAGCAATATTACAAAGTCATTTAAAATCTACACACTGCCAGAAGTGTGGATTATTAAAAGGAGAAGCTGAGAACTGGAAAGCTTTTGGGAAGATTTAGCATATTTAAGATGTAAAAATTACTTTCGTGCCTTATTCAGGGAGCCTGCATGTGTTGAACAGGAGCTGGAGCAGCATCCTGCCAAAGGTAGGATTACCTGCCAAAAGTAGGATTACGTGAGATACAAAAATTACAAACATTTTTGTTTGTTTTTGAAATTCTGACAGTCTAGATCCTTAATAATCTTGGAGGTAAATCATGTTTAAATCATTATTAGATCAGTATCCTAAGAGAGACAGTAGAAAGCCTAAGCTATTCGCTAAAATGGCCATAGAGCATTTTGACAACAAGGTGACTGGATCTCTTTTATGTTATTGAGTATTGGAGGAAAAACTTCCCCTCTCAAAAGAGGAAACAGGCAAATCTCATTATATGGGTAAAATTCACTTGCACTCATATTAAAGATGCCTGGAACTTATTTAAAATTACATTTCCTACATTAAATATAATGAGGTATTAAAATAAGATTTAATATAGGTGAGAATGCATTTTATAATAGAACTAAATATCACTTCTAATTCTGCTCACAAAAACATACACATTGTTGTTATAGATTCTTTAGAATTTAACAACTACTATAGTTAAATCAGTAATGTAAACAGATTTTTTTGAAGAGTGTAGGTTTGTTTTTTTTTTTTTTATAACTAGAGATAAGTATGAACCAAAGAGCTGGGAAGGAACTTAAATACATTTTGAAAACTAAGGCTGAAAAAAAAAAAATCATTGTTGAAATAATTCTGATATAGATTATAGAAGGATGTAACTAAATTGAGTGAATATTCAAATATATATGGAAATATAAGCTATAAGAATGGACCTTTTACTATGGACGTCAAACTACATGTTTAGTTTAACAAACTGAAACTTAAAAGAAAGCTCAATTAGTCTGTAGACTTATGAAAATAAAGAAAACTGATCTGACAACTATTCTGTCAGTAAAATCTTAAAATAGATGGGTCATAAATATGACTGAAACTTTCAATTTTATGTGTAGATACCTATTGGCTGTTGTAGTTAACTGATTTTTTTTTTTTTTTTGGTAGATAAAACTTTCACAGTGACATGTAAAGTTGTTGCAGAATATGACTTAGGTCAGCACTTTTTTAACTTACAATCTATGGAAATTTGAAGTAATTTATTGGAAAATGAAGCTGCTTTGAATTTGGAAACCTATATCAATAAGTAGAACAGTGTAACACATTCATACCACTCTATCACGTAAGAGAGTACTAAGAAATACCTTGCACCCACCGCCAGAATCTATCTTCAACTTTTGTATATTTTAAAATCACTTTTTATGCTTCTTGCCAACGTATTTCTCCTGATTAATCTTCCTCTTTTGTTCTTTTAAAGCTATCTCCTTGTTTATTTGAAAAGTTGTTTTTTGTGATATCTATCAAAACAAACAAGACCAAAAGTTTACCCATATTGGGGGTACTTCTGTGCCGAAATCTGTTGTTTCATGCTGAGCAATAGTGCTGCATTTTCTTACCTCCCCTCCATTCAGGCTGAGACTTACAAAACTGATCTTGT
Organism: Aptenodytes patagonicus; assembly: GCF_965638725.1. NCBI lineage: Eukaryota > Metazoa > Chordata > Aves > Sphenisciformes > Spheniscidae > Aptenodytes > Aptenodytes patagonicus. The sequence continues at coordinate 21,975,717 of NC_134952.1, read as the reverse complement.
TTCTTCCTCCAGTGTTGCACGGAGCACCTATCACACCAAATATCTATTATTTCCCTGTGCTGCTATAACATATATGCTAAACAACGCATAACTGATATGCCAACTATTTTTTTTTTTTTTGTTAGTCATCTTAAACATTAAAGCAGTGCTGTTGGGAAATACTTAAACTTAGGCAGCCTAGGAATGTAGCATTGCATACTTGTCATGTTAAGGTAACGGGACAGAAGAATCCACATTGAAAGTAGTTCACTAAGGGTAAATAGACATGAAGTGATGTGGTGAAGGCTCCAACCCCAAATGGAAGAATTGGTCACAAACAACTGAAGGCTACCTTGGCCTACCTTGATTTTGTTTACGTGTGTAATTCCTTATTTTACCTCATAGCTGACAGTTTTGGGACAAGCCAGGGTGAACACTTCTGCCTGATTTTATCTCCAATGGTGTAATTGGGTTAGGCTATAAAGGTTTCTTATGAAACTAGCTATATTAAAATCTTAAACTACCTTATGTGTAGTGTCTTGACTATGCAAAAGTGCCAACATCTTATTTTATTACACTTATTTTTAGGGAATATCAGGAAACTTGATCTAATAGTTAGCTGGCTTATTTTCAATTAAAAAGGTTGTAGCAAATTTCATTTTAAACAATCTCATGGTGTGGTCTACACTAAATCACTGCCCAAATAAATGAGACCTTGGCTAAATTTACCAAGTCTAACTAGATTAGCTCAGGATGAGCTGGAAAACAAAGAAGCAATAGACAAACTTTGTTACATTATGTGATGTTTGCTGACTTCACACTTTTGTAACATATTTGAGGCTGGAGACCAGTGGGTGAGAGAAAGCCTGATGAAAATGGTGACAATTGCTAATTGTCATTGGATATAGACCAAGTCAAAGAGCTTGGCCTCAGGTTACATGATTAGCAGGGCCATTAACAGCTTGTGTTGATGTTCTAGTTTATAACGCAATAAATAGAGAAGACAGTTGCCCAATGGGAGGTGAGATCAGCACACCACGTGTGGACCTCAGACACCATGTCAAAGACTGAGCCCAGGGTGGAACTGTTTCACGCAGGGGCCAGGCCACCAGCTAGGACTAGGACACATCCAGTGGTTAGCATGAGTGTCCTGTGCCCCTGTGTGTGTGCTGCCAATCTAAACAGGACTAGAAGGGCAGGGACTGTGGCTGTAGGATGTAGTATGTAGGATAAAAACACTTGACTAGATATTGCTATCCATCACTATATTTAATATATTTAGTAAATAAACTCTAGATTATGACAGAGTAATGATGTAGTTCTGTTCTTGTAGACACTGCATCCAATGACCTCATCACAAGAGTCAACTACTTTTTTTTTTCCTGGAGTGTGTGGAATACAACTTCCTGACGCAGCTGGTAAGTGAGCCTACCAGGGGAGGTGCCTCGCTCGACCTGCTGTTTACAAACAGAGAAGGACTGGTGGGAGATGTGGTGGTCGGAGGCCGTCTTGGGCTTAGCGACCATGAAATGGTGGAATTCTCGATTCTTGGTGCAGTAAGGAGGGGGGCCAGCAAAACTGCAACCATGGACTTCCGGAGGGCAGACTTTGACCTGTTCAGGACACTGGTTGAGAGAGTCCCTTGGGAGACAGTCCTGAAGGGCAAAGGGGTCCAGGAAGGCTGGACGATCTTCAAGAAGGAAGTCTTAAAGGCGCAGGAGAAGGCTGTCCCCATGTGCCATAAGAAGAACGGGTGGGGAAGACGACCGGCCTGGCTGAACGGAGAGCTCTTGCTGGGACTCAGGAAAAAAAGGAGAGTTTACCGCTTGTGGAAGAAGGGGCAGGCGACTCAAGAAGAGTACAGGGATCTCGTTAGGTCGTGCAGAAGAAATGAGAAAGGCAAAAGCCCAGCTAGAACGCAATCTGGCCGCTGTTGTTAAAGACAACAAAAAAAGCTTTTACAAATATATTAATGACAAGAAGAGAGCCAAGGAGAATCTCCATCCTTTATTGGATGCAGGGGGGAACATTGTCACCGAGGATGAGGAAAAGGCTGAGGTACTCAATGCCTTCTTTGCCTCAGTCTTTAACAGGCAGACGAGTTATCCTCAGGGTACTCGGCCCCCCAAGCTGGAAGACAGGGACGGCGAGCAGGATGAACCCCCCATAATCCAAGAGGAAGCAGTCAATGACCTGCTATGCCACCTGGATGCTCACAAGTCTATGGGGCCGGATGGGATCCACCCGAGAGTGCTGAGGGAGCTGGCGGAGGTGCTCGCCAAGCCACTCTCCATCATTTATCAGCGGTCCTGGTTAACGGGGGAGGTCCCAGATGACTGGAGGCTTGCCAATGTGACGCCCATCCACAAGAAGGGCCGGAAGGAGGATCCGGGGAACTACAGGCCTGTCAGCCTGACCTCGGTGCCGGGGAAGATGATGGAGCGGTTCATCTGGAGGGCGCTCACAAGGCATGAGCGGGACAACCAGGGGATCAGGCCTAGCCAGCACGGATTCATGAGAGGCAGGTCCTGCCTGACCAACCTGATCTCCTTCTATGACCAGGTGACCCGCCTAGTGGATGGGGTAAAGGCTGTGGATGTGGTCTACCTGGACTTCAGCAAGGCCTTTGACACCGTCTCCCACAGCATTCTCCTCGAGAAGCTGGCGGCTCATGGCTTAAACAGGTGGACTCTGGGCTGGGTCAAAAACTGGCTGGACGGCCGGGCCCAGAGAGTTGTGGTGAATGGGTTGTGGTGAATGGAGTTCAATCCAGTTGGTGGCCAGTCACGAGCGGTGTTCCCCAGGGCTCAGTTTTGGGGCCGGTCTTGTTCAATATCTTTATCAATGATCTGGATGAGGGGATCAAGTGCACCCTCAGTAAGTTTGCAGACGACACCAAGTTGGGCGGGAGTGTTGATCTGCTCGAGGGTAGGAAGGCTCTGCAGAGGGACCTGGACAGGCTGGATCGATGGTCCCAGGCCAACTGTATGAGGTTCAACAAGGCCTAGTGTCAGGTCCTGCACTTTGGCCACAACAACCCCATGCAGCGCTACAGGCTTGGGGAAGAGTGGCTGGAAAGCTGCCTGTCGGAAAAGGACCTGGGGGTGCTGGTTGACAGCCGGCTGAATATGAGCCGGCAGTGTGCCCAGGCGGCCAAGAAGGCCAATGGCATCCTGGCCTGTATCAGAAATAGTGTCGCCAGCAGGAGTAGGGAAGTGATCGTGCCCCTGTACTCGGCCCTGGTGAGGCCGCACCTCGAATACTGTGTTCAGTTTTGGGCCCCTCACTACAAGAAGGACGTTGAGGTGCTGGACCGTGTCCAGAGAAGGGCAACGAGGCTGGTGAGGGGTCTGGAGAACAAGTCTTATGAGGAGGGGCTGAGGGAACTGGGGTTGTTTAGCCTGGAGAAAAGGAGGCTGAGGGGAGACCTCATCGCTCTCTGCAACTACCTGAAAGGAGGTTGTAGTGAGGTGGGTGTTGGTCTCTTTTCCCAAGTAACAAGCGATAGGACGAGAGGAAATGGCCTCAAGTTGTGCCAGGGGAGGTTTAGGTTGGACGTGAAGAAAAATGTCTTTACTGAAAGAGTGGTTAAACATTGGAAGAGGCTGCCCAGGGAAGTGGTGGAGTCCCCATCCCTGGAGGTTTTTAAAAGACGTGTAGATGAGGCGCTTAGGGACATGGTTTAGTGGGCATGGTGGTGTTGGTTTGACGGTTGGACTCGATGATCTTAGAGGTCTTTTCCAACCTCAATGATTCTATGATTCTATGATTCTAAATACCAAATGTCATGGCAAAGGGGTTTTCTTGTCAAACTGTTTATACCTCATTGTTCTCCTCTTGAAGAGAAAGTGGAGCATGAGAGTTTGGAGAAAAAAAGAAAAAGAAAAAAAAAAAAACAAACCCCAAACTCTGTTTCTGTAGGAAAAAAGATAAAACTCACTGATTGAAGGAAAGTACTGAGAGGTGGGCAGCTGACACAGAAGTTGTCTTCTAGAAAGAAATATGTTTCCTTATTCTTACTACACAGTTTAACTCCTCAGTCCACATCTAAAACAAAATCCAATAAAACCTGATCAATTCTTATTTTCCACAGGACTGTGAAAAAGAGATGTACATGAATGCCCAAGTTGTTACTAGTCCAGGATTTTTTTTTGTATTTTATTAAATCATATAAAGGATGGAGAGTGGTGCAGGGAATAGTTCTCTGTTCCTTAACCTTGTTTTTTTCATATTTTGTAGGTCCAGAAGCTTTCATGCACTGTATTCACTTAGAAGACAAAGCGATGAACCTTCTTCAGTGCTCTTGAAAGCACACGATGATATCTGATTATTAGGTGAACTTTTTCTGAAAGAGTTGTTCAGGTTCTTCAAATGCTCTGAAAAGTATTCCTTCCATTCTTCTTTATCTGAGTTTATTAAATTGCTTTTAGCCACAAATTGTTCCCTATGACTAAGATGTCAGATGCATTGTTTATTCTGGTTGTGTCCGAAGTGCTGCTGGTGTCTCAGTGCTAGTATATGGTATACATCCACTTGCATGGATATAAAGGTTAATCACAGTATAGCAGCTGTTTTCCTCCCAACAATTTCTGTGTTATTTGAGACAGAGTCAAAAATAGGCTATTATTGAAGTGTATGTTATTAGCAACAAACATTCAAAATGGTGAGAGGTTATTTATCTGAATCCTGTTTTCCTGTCTTTCTCTGGGAAAAGCTGATGTTTCCTGCTGTTGTTTTACTGGACTTGAAAGAAAAAAATCAGTAAAGCTGCTAAATGGCTGCAATAACCATGTAGTGAGTACATGGTTCAAATTTAGAATCTATTTCTGAATTGTTAATATTTCATGTTTTCAGAACTTGTGTTCATATGGATTTTATTCTGTGGTCCTTCTTCCTAGAAAGTGTTGCATTTGATTTTAAGCACTTAAGGCAAACATTCTCATTTTTGCTAATAGGATGGAAATCTCAGGAAATATTCCCAATTTTCTGGAATTTGGTCAAATATGCTATGGTATCTGAAATTCTGTCAGGTTCTCCAAAACTAGAGAATACAGTGGCTTATAATCTTCTTTGTAAAGAGAATTTCTCTGAGGGGTAACTACAGTTGGCTGATCTGGTGGATAGTATCATAACAATATCCCAGCTACCTTTATTTTACTTTCTTCTGTGAGGTTCTATGTGTGTATACTTTCCCTTCCCAGACTATTCTCTTTATCAAAAAATAGATTTTTTTACTTGCTACTATTAGTATAGCTTATTTAACTTTTGTCCTTCTTTTCCCTATTTGCCTCAATTATGATGATTTCCCAAGTATTACAAATTTCTGTTTAAACTTCAAGTACTCCAAGTTATAGCACTGCATAAATGTTTATTATTACTGTTAAGAATAACAACAAAAAATAATAAATGTTTCACTAGATTTTCTTTTTTTGCTATAGAAAGCAGCAGAAATGTGAAATATTTACACTAAGGATTTTTTGTGAATGATTACATACCATATGATAACAGCTTCAACGTGTGCACCAGGTACTATAAATGTCAATAATAAAGGTATCACTAAAAATGTCACAGAGTTAAGTGAAAACATATTTGGTAAGGTTAATGAGGTTATTGCCCTGGGTTTTTGCTTTCCAAATTACATATTGAAGTTCTAGTTAAAACTTACAATAACATGCAATATAATCAAATTACACATTCAGTGTTTTACTTTTGCCATGATAACGTAAAGATCATCATTGGCATGAGCATTACAACTTTTGTAGAAGAATACATTGTAGAGCTAATAATACCACATATCTTATCTCATGCTGCGATGAGAGCTGTTGTGGAAGTTATTGCCCTGTTTGTCTTATGGAAATCATAAGGTCCAGATTTCATAACTCCTTTTCCTGATGTGTGTTTTCTAGTTTTTTTCTTCAGACTCTTCAGCCTTAAGCCCTAGCCAATTCATCAGTCCATACAGAGTATATCTTTACACTCATACACATTTCCTCTAAAGCCAATGAAGAAATTCTGGATGCAGAAGTCTGTACTCATCATTTTGTTCCCAAACTTTAATCAAACACACACTTTTGCAATCTACATCCTATGGGTCTTTGAAGCCTTCAAATTATGAGTCTAAGCATTCATTTATTGAGAGAAATGTCCACCAAGTTTTCCTCATGATGGAATAAAGTAAATTGATAAAGAAACACAAACCCTCAAATCTTTGCTAGGAGATTCTGTGGTTTTGGAATATTAAATCAGTAATGTCCACTGTGTCCTTATGTATGCAGTCTGGCTTGGACGAAGTTAATTTTCTTCTTACCAGCCCCTATGATGCTGTGCTTTGGATTTGTGGCTAAAACAGTGTTGGTAATATTCCAATATTTTGTTTATTGCTGAATAGTGCTTGCAAAGCTCTCTCTCCTTCCTACTGTGTCCTACCCCCCAACCAAAGCAAGTAAGCTGGGGTTGGACAAGGGGCAGGGAGGGGAAATAGCTGGGACAGATGAGCCAAATCGACATTCCATATCAAATAATGTCATGCTCAGCAATAAATGCTGAGGAAAAGGAAGAGAAAGAGGGGTGATTGAGTGTCTGGGTGGGCATTTAAAAATGATTATTTAAATTTAAAATCTGTAAAATATTTTTTTAAATCAAATTTAAGCAAATTCAGCTTGAACTGCACGGTGTCTTTTAAACATAAGTAATCAAATAATTCTACTGTTTGCTTGCAGTCCTAAGACGGGGGAGAGCATCAAGCAGAGGTATTCACTGAGCAGTTGCTATTATCTCTGTACCTGAGTTATCATACTTGGAGGAAGGAGTAGCAGGATAGTGTTCCTCTAATTACTTAGTTGCTAGTATACTTGGTAGTCTGTAGGACTTCCAGGGTGAGCAAAAATAAGATGATGACAGCTATTTCATGCATTTCAGTGAGTGTCTCGTATACGGATGATCACTATTGCTATCAGAGCCAACAGCAGTAATCCAAAAAGAAGATAAAAAAAGAAGCTGTGATAATTCTTTAATGTTTTATTCTAGCAGTAGAACAGGTCACACTAGCTCTAATTAAGGAAGGCAAGAGACTGGCACAGCTGAGTCAAGACCTGCTGGTCAAACTAAAGGGCAAGAAGGAAATGCACAGGCAATGGAAGCAGGGACAAGTATCCTGGGAAGAGTATAAGGATGCTGCCCAGTTGTGTAGGCATGGAGTCGGGAAGGCCAAGGCATGGCTGGAGCTGAACTTGACAAGGGACAAAAAGAATAATAATAAGAGCTTCTACAGGTATGTCAGCCAGAAAGGGAAGATCAAAGAAAGTGTACCCCCACTGATGAACAAGGCTGGCAAACTGGCAACAACGGACAAGGAGGAGGCTGAGGTACTCAACAACTTTTTTGCCTCAGTCTTCACTGGCAACCTCTCTTCCCACACCCCTCGAGTAGATGGACCACAAGATGGGGACTGGGGGAGCAAAGTCCCTCCCACTGTAAGAGAAGATCAGGTTCGTGACCACCTGAGGAACCTGAATATATATAAGTCTATGGGACCTGATGAGATACATCCCAGAGTCATGAGGGAGTTGGCTGATGTAGTTGCCAAGCCACTCTCCATGATACTTGAAAAGTCATGGCAGTCAGGTGAAGTCGCTGGTGACTGGAAAAAGGGAAACATTGCACCCAATTTTAAAAAGGGTAGAAAGGAGGACCCTGGGAACTACCGAACTGTCAGCCTCACCTCTGTGCCTGGGAAGATCATGGAACAGATCCTCCTGGAAGCTACGCTAAGGCACGTGGAGGACAGGGAGGTGATTTGAGACAGCCAGGATGGCTTCACCAAGGGCAAGTCCTGCCTGACCAACCTAGTGGCCTTCTATGATGGAGTGACTACATCAGTGGACAAGGGAAGGGCTACAGATGTCATCTATCTGGACCTCTGTAAGGCCTTTGACACGGTCCCCGACAACATCCTTCTCTCTAAACTGGAGAGGTATGGATTTGATGGGTGGACTGTTCAGTGGATGAGGAAGTGGCTAGATGGTTGCATCCAAAAGGTAGTGGTCAATGGCTCAATGTCCAGATGGAGATTCGGTGACAATTGGTGTCCTGCAGGGGTCCATATTGGGACCAGTCCTGTTTAATATCTTCATCAATGACATAGACAGGGGGATCGAGTGCACCCTCAACAAGTTTTCAGATGACACCAAGCTGAGTGGTGCGGCTGACACGCCAGAGGGACGGGATGCCATCCAGAGGGACCTGGACAAGCTCAAGAAGTGGGCCTGTGTGAACCTCATGAGGTTCAACAAGGCCAAGTGCAAGGTCCTGCACCTGGGTCGGGGCAACCGCCAGCATCAATACAGGTTGGGGGATGAAGGGATTGAGAGCAGCCCTGCCGAGAAGGACTTGGGGGTACTGGTGGATGAGAAGCTGGACATGAGCCAGCAATGTGCACTCACAGCCCAGAAGGCCAGTTGTGTCCTGGGCTGCATCAAAAGAAGCGTGGCCAGCAGGTTGAGGGAGGTGATTCTGCCCCTCTACTCTGCTCTGCTGAGACCCCACCTGGAGTACTGTGTCCAGCTCTGGTGTCCTCAGTACAGGAAAGACAGGGACCTGTTGAAGCGGGTCCAGAGGACGGCCACAGAAATGATCAGAGGGATGGAACGCATCTCCTTAATAAGGAAAGGCTGATAGAGTTGGGGTTGTTCAGCCTAGAGAAGAGAAGGCTTTGGGAAGACCTTCTTGCAGCCTATCAGTACTTCAAGGGGGCTTATAAAAATGATGGCAGCAAACTTTTGAGCAGGGCCTGTTGCGACAGGACAAGGGGGAATGGCTTTAAACTAAAGGCGGGTAGGTTTAGACTAGATAGAAGGCAGAAATTTTTTCTGCTGAGGGTGGTGAAACACTGGCACAGGTTGCCCAGAGAGGTGGTGGATGCCCCATCCCTGGAAACATTGAATGTCAGATTGGCCGGGGCTCTGAGCAACCTGATCTAGTTGAAGATGTCCCTGCCTACAGCAGGGGGGTTGGACTAGATGACCTTTAGAGGTCCCTTCCAACCCAAACTATTCTATGATAATTTATGTTCATTGTCCGTGGGATCCAAGGGACTGTAGTCTCCCTATGGAAGGCATAAGTATGTTTCCAGACACTCCCTTTGTCGAGCCTCTGAATTTCTCTTGTGTTGGAATCTGTCCTGAAGCATTGATTGTGTTCCCTTGGCCTTTTAGTAGCAGTATGTTTTTCCTGAAAAGGTTGAAAAGGCATAGGATGACTGCAGTGGGATAAAATTTCAAGCGCTTTGATGGATATTGCTTGCTGTTTATGTATGAAATTTAGTAACTAGATTATGCTTATGCTAATAGGTAGTAGAGAATGAGTTTGAAAATCACACTGACTTCCTCCATTGAGAAATGAAATGTGATGTTGATACTTCTACGCAACGGAGGACCACATTTAACCTTTTATAATCATGTTTCCTCTTCTTTACAATCAAAACTAGATTACAATAACTGAAACTGAAGAGGTATTTTTACAAAATTGAGGATAATTGCTGACATCTGTAAGCATCTTTGACAACACAGGCATAGATATTAATATATAAATATATCTATTTTATTCCATATATATCTTAATTATATGTGTATCTAAAAGGATAGATGGTCTTTAAGTCAGTGAAATGAGTTATATAACAAACCAATGTGCTAATAAAATACCACAATATTTTGACAAAATTAAGCTATTTTTAGCTTTGCAGAAATTCAGGCAGAGGAGATGAGACCCCTGCATGATCTAGTTGACTACAAATTCTGTTGGCATGAAGTGGCTGCTTGGCAGCCCAATTGTGGGCATAGTTGGTATACGCTGACCTTTTTTCCTGGCTAAAATCATGTATGAGGGAAATATATTAAAACAGTAACTTGACAGAATAGTTTTTGACTATGGGCTGCTTATGAACTTAAATTCTAGTGATAGAAAATATAAATTATTTTGTAAGGTAATTAAATTATGATATAGTATATTTTAATATGGTTATGAACAAGTGTTTTTAGGAAGTAGGAGATAAGATACTTTCAAGAAGCAGTTTCTTTCCCAGCACAACATTTATTAGTTTCTTACTGTCCCCTTTTAGTTCACCTTGATAGAAAGGATTAAGTCATTAGCGTGGAATTACAACCTGTAAAGCAGAAGTGTTAGTGTTACCCAGTCAGTGTGTAGTGGGTAAAACTACTATTGCTTTTGTTTGCTAAAATACCATTTAATATGTGTATCAGACATGGACAAACATATTTGTCAATTTCTATAGTAATTTGAATGATTGCTCAAAGGAAGAAGATTGGTAAAGTTCAATTACTGAATAGGACAGCTAAACTACAGACAGAGGGTAACTTACAGTTTGAGAACCTCTAAATAAAGCTTCTTAAAATGTTTTCCTGAAAACCATGTAACAAAGGAACAGGACTATTAGAATTAGATCTTAAGACTTTTTTCCAAAATATGGACAAGTTGGAAGGTAGTGCATATATAGTGCCCCCCTTTTGAGTAAGGCTGATGTCTGGCCTGTTTTAAAACTCTTTTTCTTTTTTCATTGTGATTTAGAAATTGCCTCATCTTCTGACACTTAATGGGTTACCTATGCAATATTCCATGTTTCTGATGGACAGAACTCATGGAAGCAAGAAAAAATTTATTAATAACTTTTGTTCTATAACTGTAAATTTTTGTCATTTGAGCTTGTCCATGCTGTCTTTATAAAATTTTGTATTTTTTTGCTATTTAATCTCTCCATCCTTATTCTCTCTTTAACTACTGTGACATAATTATCTATCATAGGCTAAATGGACACTGATTTGTATTTATCCAAATCACAGCTTAGAAAATTATAAGCATGTGAAATTTCAGGTAATCTTGAATTTTCTTAGGCTGTGCATTTCATACAATTAATGTAAGAGGTTAGACAGAAGAATTCTCATGGTTTCCTTTATTATTTTTATATATTTATATATTATTAACTTGTAATGTTTATACATACTCAAATAACTTTAACATTATTCCAGCCATGCAATTTGGAGGAGGAGAAATAGTTCCATTAAAATAACAATTTATTTAAAATTATTACAACTTAGTATAGGGGGGGAATTAAGACAATGAAGTGAACTTTCAGAAATATTTTCAGATTAATTTCCCACTGGAGATTAATATTTAAGGATTAGATTGTAATAAAATAAGGTCTGGGATCCCATTTCTGGCCTGGATATCTCCATGTGTCTGAAAGTAGATTAAGTTGGCTCCACATCTGATGTCCTTAATTTTTACCTACACGTTGGTGATTGGCAGCCTGGGCTCAGCCTATGTATCAGGGAAATACGAAGACAGATCTTTAGAGAGTTTTAGGCCTCAGGTGGCAAAGAGTCCACAGGATCTCACAGCCAGAAGACAGGCCTAGCCTTGTATTATCTAGATGTAGTTCCTGTTTTGAGTAGATTTGAGATTGCATTGCTGCTGTGTGTGCTTCTAAAAGAGAATATTTAGACTCTGTGGTGACAATGAGTTGACTTTTAGGCACTTGCACCATTCTGCAGCATACACCCCTAGAAGTCAGAATATTTGTTGTGTTGAGAATTAAGACATCAAACTTCCTGCCCCACTGCTTCAGTGAACTGTATTCTTTTTGCTGTGGTTCACAGGAGTAACTTTTTGCCATCCTCAAAATTGAAATGGCTCTGTATAGTGTAGTGATTTTTTTTTTTTTTAAAACCTTCAGAGAATTGCTACTTTTTCACAAGGGAAACCTAAGAAGTTGACAGAAATAGAGGGGGGAAGGTAAGGGGGTGGGAACAAATCCAAAAAAAAGGAAACAAATAAAAGATCTAGTCTTTTATTTTCTCATTTCTTGCTATAAAAACCTAGCTTCACTCAAATTTATTCCTGATTGGGTTTCATTCATTTGTTACCCGGACTAGTTAACTAGAGCTTGCAGTGGTGAATTAGGATCATGCTAGTAGGCCTTAATCAGTGTAAAGAGGAGTATGAGTGGAAAAGTTGACTGTTGGATGATAAGATGTTCCCTTTCTCTGTTATTTTATTTTGAACAAAATCTTTTTAAGAAATCAAAATGTCAAACAGGAACTTAGAAATAGTATTTGCAATTCTACGGTTCTTTCAGAATCAGCCTAGTGCTGATCTCTCGCTTGAGATAGTGATCTTAAAAATATTCTATTTCATATTCTATATTTACCCATTTCCCATAGTTTACACAAGAGTTTTAACAGTACCTCGAGAAGCAATTACTCAAATAATTGTTGTATGATATATAATTGTGATGAAACATTCAATTGAAAGCCTATTTATTTCCTCTGTTCTCTGAAGTCTCTGAGACAAATATGGGATGAAAAGGAAAGCATAAGGATCTAAAAGTATAACATGACTGACTAGGTCAGACCATTTACCTGTATGTCTGTCTTCTATAACATTTTATAAATGTCACTTATGGTGCTATATGAATGGTAATAGCTTTTAAAGGCCTCATACAAAGCTATGGACCATGATTTTGGAGAAATGAATATTCAAATATTTTCATTCCAGTTCATTGGGTTCCTGAAGCAAAAAGTCATGATCAATCATCCAGAAATATTGTAAATTACTTGTCATATTTAGAGCTGCACAAACTTTCTCTCAGAGAAAAAAAAAAAAAATCTTGGCTATTACTGGGGTTAGTATTCAAGGTAATGAAGCTGTACTGTATTCCCTACCTGTAAACACCATTTTTGAAAATAATGTGTGAGTGTTTTTCAAGGGAAGTTTTTAAGATCAGAAAAACAGAATTGCAAGATTTATAAATAATCATTTGCCACAAAATGGAAAACTATAAGCAATGTATTAAACCAGTCAAAAATATAAACATACTGTTTTCTACTGTGCCCTCTCCCAAATCAATCAAGTTGGTTAAATCTTTGGTAAAAAATTTGTTTTGACCTACATATAGTCTGAGAACTGAGAAAGTGCAGGACATCATCTGTGCAAAAAGGAATGATTTAACTCAAGCGTAACATTGGAGGGGAGGGGAAGTTGATTGATTAAGCTTCCTTGTAGAACAAACCTAAAACCTAAAGTCTTCAGGGAAAACAGTAGACTAGACAGATCTAACATACACATAGACTGTTGAAAAATGACTTGAAGCTGCTGCTGCCAAAAATGTCTTTGGAAACACTGTATCCCAAAAGCCTTTGGCCTAAATACTCCCATAAAGTAGACTGGAAACTCCTGGAGTTTTCTATAAACCTGTCTGTCTTCATACATGTGTGCCACTTCATTCAACTGGCAGGTGGTTTGATCAATACCTGAGTCACAGAGATTCAGAGATCTGAGCCTTTTCATTCTCCCCTTTCTATGGCAGTGATAAGCCTAGTATAAATGTGAACAGAAAGATAGATAGGGGGAAGTGTGGCTCAGGTAGAGTTATTACTCCCCATTAACCTTTTCCAAGAGAATTTCAGATCACAGCAAGAGAACCAGCTCCAGTTTAATGTTGACCTAGAATCCCTGTGGTAATAACACTGAAATGAGGCAGTGGATTAAAAACTATTTCCCAGAAAACCTGGTCCTATTTTTAACTGTTAAATACCTACCAGTATGTATGTTGTTATATAGATACAAAGGGATAGATCAAATTCTCATTAAAATCCTCGGAAAGTCTCCTAAACATTTCAGCGGAAGTTAGTTCAGACCAATAGCATATACATCAAACTCCATCAAAAGTAATCTTCAATATAGTCATGGAGTTCCAAACCTCCAACAAATGGAAAATATTGGCACTTAAAAGTAAATGGTTTCTCATTAGCGGGATTCATTCATTAAAAGCAGGCATGTACTGTCTTCAGCTTAATCACTGTTCTTATCCTTCTGCTATATTAAAATATAAATCTTTTGAATGGCATAAAACTTAATATGCTCCAGATATAGGAACATAGAGAAACAATACACAAATCTTGTCCTGTGAATTGATTCTTGCTCCTTCATAAGACTGCTAGCATCCTATAATTTTCCCCTTCTGTCCATCTTGAATGGTATTTCTCACATACAAAACACAAAAATATGAATGCTTGCAAAGAACTCTGATATAAATATCTCCAATAACTCCAACAAGTAAAGAACATGTATGTTAACTGGCAACTGAAATTCTTATCTAATAAATCATATCTGACCTGGAGAAGATTCATATCATCTTAGTTGTTTGCAAACCAGGCATCTCATTTAAACTAACCCTAATTTAAGCTTTCTCAGTAATTAAATTGCAGAAAGACACTTTCAGGGGTAGTTCATGCCACTTTCCACAGAAACATAAGAAAGAATGAATCTCTCTAGAGTTGAGTGACAGACCTCTCTCTCTTCTCACCCCTACATTGATTGTTGAGGGAGAAAGACAACTACCTTTTATAACTGTGGCGGCGTGCTCCCCCTGCCCTTCGTAAGCAATGACCACCAGTGGGGGTCGTTGTGGCTGCATACAGGTTATGCTGGACTTTGGGAATGGATGGCAACATAGTAGCCAAGGGCTGCCTGGACCAGTGAGTCAAATGACTTGCTGATATGCAGATATGACTATAAGTTAATCATCTTACTCTATAAATAGTGGACAGCCCAGGGCCCGTTGAGCTCTCCTGCACGGTGGTGGGCTGCATGACAGGATCTCCCCTTAAGTAGAGACGCCTCTCAAGGTTACTCCTTGAGGTTGAGAGATGCCTTGCTGCAACAGACACTTGGTAAGTGACTAACAGCATGCTAAACTTTGAAATCTTAGCTAAGTGATATAAAGGATTGACTGCGCATATATAATCCTTTAGACATAAACTGTTGACCAAGACTGGGACTATGATTGGATCCAGCCACACCTAAACTCCTCTCTGAGAAGTTTAGAAAGCAAGGGGCTCCTTTCTGAACCTCATGACTCAACGGGACGGTCTCCCTGACAGTTTTGTCTGACCCTGTCCTCTATGCAGTAAATAATCAAGTGTACCTTGCCTTCAAATCTTGTTCACTGTCGCATTTACCATTGAACTTTGTTAATTCACATTTTAACTCACTGTTTTCTATCAATAAAGTACTGTTGCTTCTCTGTTATGAGTGAAGTGCCGTCTCACTCCATCCGTGACAATAACATGCCCAGTTTTAGAGACTGGTAAGAAAATCCCAAATTTCCTGTATCCTGAAATATTTGGATATGAAAAATTGCTTGGCTCTATATCTTTCATGTTGAACAGTCAAGCCAAAATCTTTATCCCATTAATAAGTATTATTTTATCTCATTAATAGATTCTAAGATTTAGTTTGGCTGCTGTGAAGGAGGGGATGGAAATATAATCTAAGGATAAACTTTGAAATCCAATTGTTCAAGCAAAAGTACTGGATTCATAATCTAGCCAAATAAGAAACCAGATTTGTAAAACCACAGATTTTAAAACAGGAAGTACTAATTATCTTCTAAAACTTGAAGAGGCATTACTGGCATAGAATTATCAATGAGATTAAGTTAATACTCCAATGAGATGGAACTTAATACGCAAACCGCAAGGCCACAGACCTAGAAATTAGTTTAAAAAAATGTTTGCTTTACACTGGGAATCATCAGCCGGAAACAGAAGAGTCAAAATATCTAGTAAATTGCATCAAGAATATAGGCTAGCAATGTGATACAGTTATAAAAAGAAAAAGCTATTTATCCTAAGGTGTATCAGTTAGAATATTTCCAGCAGTCAAAGTAAGTCCCTCTTCCTACATGATAAATCTCTAAGATCTTTCAGAGGTCATTTTCAGGAAAGGTTTGCCAATAGTAACTTTTGCTGCAACTATGTCTAGACTTTATTTAGTTTAAATAAATGAATGAGTTTCACCAAGTTGAACGTTGAGCCAGCAAGGTGCCCTTGCCATAAAGAAGGCTAACAGTATCCTGGGCTGCATTAGGAGGAGTGTTGCCAGCAGGTCAAGGGAGGTGATCCTTCCCCTCTACACAGCACTGGTGAGACACATCCAGAGTGCTGGGTCCAGGTCTGGGCTCCCCAGTACAAGAAAGACATGCAGAGAGAGTCCAGCACAGGGCCACTAAGATGATTAAGGGACTGGAGCATCTCTCCTCTGAGGAAAGGCTGAGAGAGGTGGGACTGTTTAGCCTGGAGAAGAGAAGGCTCAGGGGGGATCTCATCAATGTATATCAATACCTGAAAGGAGGGTGCAAAGAAGACAGAAGCAGGCTCTTTTCATTGGTGGACCGTGACAAGACAAGAGGCCATGGGCACAAAGTGAAACACGGGAGGTTCTGTCTGAATATCAGAAAACACTTTTTTATTTTGGGAGGTGATTGAGCATTGGCACAGGCTGCCCAGGGAGGTTGTGGAGTCTCCATCCTTGGTGATATTCAAAAGCCTTCTGGACATGCTCCTGGGCAACTGGCTCTATGTGACCCTGCCTGAGCAGAGGGGCTGGGCCAGATAATCACCAGAGGTCCCTTCCAACCTCAACTATTCTGTGACTGTGCGAGTTCTATGATCTTAAACTTAGATCCTTGGGTAGGAACCTTTCCTGCTCTCTTTTGAACGAGTTTCTCTGCCCGGTTTAGTTTAAAGTGGGCATCTTTATGGCCTCAGCTTCTTAACTGTTGACTGCATAGCTTGAAAGTAAAACTGGCCCTAAAAGCATTTCCCATGTTTCAAACTTTTAGCTTCACTGTAGATTCTTGTCCTTGTAATGCACAAACCTTTTTATAAATCTAGTTAAACATAATTCAGCTGTAGGCTGTTTTCTTAATTTTATATTTCTCTGACAAAAATCACCTGATCAAGCACAACCTATATTTTCATTGAAATTCTCAAAATGCAACAAACTTTCTAAGAAACATCTGTTCAGATGGAAATACCCTTTTTTTTTCCACCATCAACCGCTTGCTTTTCTGCTCTGCTATTTTTTGGTTTGCTCTTTAAAGCTGATACCTTATTCATGAGACCTACAAATACACTTTAAAGCAACTTAACTTTTTGTTTTGAACTCTAGTTGCTTAAACTATTATCTCTACATCTTTCTAGCAGTCTTTACTATGCTTTCTGAACACAACTAAAATTATATAAAATAACTCATCTGTCCGAAATGGACTTTTAGCTTGTTTCCTCATGTTTCATTATGAAACAGCGATAGAATGATACTCTGTAATAATGTATTCTATAATTTCTAGACCTATAGAAACTATAAATGCTACTTTACACCTAACAATTATGCAATCTCTTATGTTTTTTACTTATAATGTGTGGCTTCATTATTCCGTCTGGGAGGCAAATAAACTCAATCTAATAACTCATTCACAATACTGAAAAAAATGCACCCTTTTATGGATAAATGCTTTGAAAGCAAGTATGTAGAAAAGATGCTTGAACTGGGCAGTATTTGGTAAAAGAAAGGATGAGGGGGTTTGGGGATTTTGTTGTGGGGTTTTTGTTTTGTTTTGGTTTGGTTTTTTAAAGGTTTCACAGGCAGAGGGTTTTCAAGGTATCAGGAAACACTTTCAACTTCTAGTATAATGCCACTGTCAGGGTCGTTTTTTTCTTAAGCCTTTGATATAGAAGAAATGCTTGTTCTGTGATACTTTGGAGAGTGAAGCATAGTGGTAGTATGGGAGGGAATCAAAGTACTGTAATGTATAAGTAATAAACTTTTTGAGTAGTTTATCTGCTTAGTCTTCCTTTCATATGAGGATGTCAACGTTTCTAGTATGTTGATTAATTTATATTGCAGTTCTAGGAAAATATTTTCCGTAAGTTGTTCCATTAACCTAATTTATTGCTTATTTTTGCACTTAGCAATAAGATTTATTTTCCAGAGAGATTCTTGTAAAGCTACTTACCTACTGTGTCTGTCTTCTTTTCACAAGTACCGTACACATTGTTTCACACAAAATTTCCTATTGTGATGCTTTTTAGCCTAGTTTTTCCTTTAGAAAAATGTTGTGTTGAAAAATGAATTAATTTCATCTGTTTTGTTGCTACTAGTTTCACTTTTATTATAAAATGCAATCTTCACTAAAAGGGTGGGTTTTTTTCCTTAGGAAAACAGATAAATTGTTCTCCTGTAAAATTTTCTGCAAGTCTGCTAGTTGTTTTTGTTCGTTTGTTTGTTTTTACTTTACGAGCTACAAAAATATATCAAATAATTTGTCTTCTACTAAGAACATTTCAGATACCGGGAAATCATGGAAACTAGAATTCTTCTCATTCTTTGAATAACTACTTTTAGAAAACTCATTCTGTTGTTGGATTGTGGGTAGAAAACTAAAAAGCTACAGAGTTTAAATTCTTTTGTTCTTTATACTATTTATATACAGAACAAAATAGCCTTATCATGCTAGAGGGAAAAAGAAAAAAGAAAGACTATCTATAAAGTTGGACATAAATAGCTAAAGTGGAACATATACTGAAATACTGGAAAACCTCTTCTTCATTGCTATTTATGCTTATTGTTGCATCTAAACCTAGCAAATATCTGTCTTTATACCCTGCAATTTCAAAGGTCCTAAAGAAGTTTGGTTTAGTGTGTGTATATATCCCTCTTAACTTTATGAGTAGCTAGGCACATGTTGTTGTAGGCCATTTGGTTCCTTTCACTCTTGAATGGAACTGATTAGTCCAGTAATCATTTTAAAATCACAATCAACATGTTGCTCACAAGTCCCATTACCTGGACTGCTTAGAGAATAGACTTCAGAAAGAAATTAAGATTAAAGTTAAATGTTAATGATCTTCCTGTGTCTGGAAGAGGCAAAATGGATTCAGAAGAAAAGGAAGTCTCCTCTGTGTGCCAATGAAACAGCACCATATGACCTACCATTTTGGGATTCTTTTGTGGTGATGAAAATTTGCATTTTATTTATGGAAATTATAGTGTCCTATTCATTCCCATTCTGTCCTAATACTGCCTGTGCATTATACAAGACATTATTTTAAATGAGTGTCATAGCCAGAAGAGTACAGTTACACACATTTATTCTCTCTTTTGCTCTATGAATCTGTATTCTTTTCCTTATATAACATTGCAAATCTTTACAGAAAGAAAATGGAGAATGTCCTTCCCTTACCCCATCCAAAAAAAAAAAAAAATTCTGGCTGTTATCCAGAAAGATAGAAGTTGTGTGTTGGAATACTCTTCAGCAGGTACAAAAGCTTTAATCTGTATTTCGTATAATGCAATTATACAAAAAGCTGTCACTATGGAAGTATTTTAGAAGTACTCCTGTGTAGTCATCTTCTTCCATCAGGAACTTCATGTAGAAATGCATCTCCTTAAGATCCATTTTTGGGTTTCTGTTCTCAGTTGTCTTAAACTTCTTATGAAGTTTTTACAGAGTCAAGGTGTCTAACATGGCTTGGGCTCTACTTTAAGGACAGATACTCAATTCTAGACTGATTTAGATTTCCTTATCTCTCTCTTCTTTTGAAGAAATTAAGACATTGTTTCTACTTCCAGCAGTAGTAGATTTACTATTACAAGCAATATAAAAGCAAAATGATCACCATTACTAGTCCCTACACACTATGTTAGCAATCTTACCTTAGTAACAGTGTTAAAGTTGTGTTAGTCCCACTTAGTTGATGTAGTTTGCACACAACAGTAATTGTCATTTGTTCCCAGATTCAGATAATATCAATTAAAGATTGAATACAGACAAGGGTCTTTAAACACTTCCAGATTAGATATTTAAAACTAAACACGTTCCTGCATATTTGAGCCTGAATATAGATCCTGGATTGCCAGATATGTTTGACTGCAGCTTCTTTTGGATGGTTAATTTATCATTCCAGTTTTCAGGGAAGATACACTTTTATTTCTGTGCAGCACCACTGATGATATAGATGACTGCTAAATAAGAGCGTAAAGCCAACATAAACCAGAAGTTGAAATTGTTTGATACGTGAAAAAAGCCAGTAGCTCAGCCATTGAATTTATGGGATTGTGCCAGAAATGCACAGAGGATTTGAGGGAATTCTTATAATTTGTTTCCTTTAGATTTTATAGTACAGGTGTGACCCAGGGAACTTTCCTCTAGTAATTGCTCTTAAAATCACTTCATGAAATCACTACTCTTCTGTTCAACAATTGTGGGTCAGGACCTAGTTATTTCTGCAAATCTGACAGGCTTTGAAATACTGTTCATAGTATGTGAATCCAGCATGAAGTGGGAGTGAATTACAAACTTCTGCAATATCCAGAAGTACTAGGTAAAATCCCTTCTGTGAACATCACACAATAATTATTCACCTGTAACTATTGAAGTTCTTACTACTGCAGAGCTTGAACCTGTGAGGCACAGCCAACAGTTCTGAGATAAAAGGGCTGAACCTTCATTTGGCGAACTGCTAAATAGGTAGCCTGTCCACAAGCCAATGTGATGGGTTAAACCTAGGAAAGCGTGTTCTACAATCTTGTGAACTAGCAAGAACTCTGTAGTTTATCTTTGAATACTAAGAATAAAACATTGGGCTGGATCCTTGTAGCCTAGTAAATATGAAGTTACCACTGTTAGCAACAAGTGACAGGCTTTGTACAACTTTTTAAGGCTTTAGGACTTTGCAGGTTTTGTCTAGTTTCATCTTGGCCTGCCTGAATAAAATCAACTTGTTTAACCATATCAGTTTTCTAATGACCAGATAATTATTATCCAATTTCTTTGTTTTAATTTAGCTTTATATAATCATGTGGTATAATTTTTCTATAGATGGTAGTAGAAAATAATTATTCTGTATAGAAGGAAATATTTATCACACTAACAGTAGTAGTAGTGTAAAGTAATACAAGTATCATGACAGCAACAGCCTTGAAAGGGACATGGTGCAGTGCAGAAGAGTACAGGCTTATGGTATGAAAGGGGAGGCACAGGATGATATAGGACATCCCATATCTATAAATAACTCACCAGTTAAGAAAATGTTGACTTGATTACTGGGCAAAAGCAATTTTAAGGTCAATAAAGTAAAATAAGAATAGTTATCCAACACATGTAAGATACTCCATACATTTGGCTGTAAAGTACAATTTCAATGAAGAAAAGCAAAGTGCAAAGCCTTTAATAGTATTCATTTCTTTATTTTCTTCTCATTCTGTAATAATTAAATCTGGCCCAATAATCATTGATTAGACTCTTAAGGTTTCAATTCTTTGAACAAAAATTTTTGGCTTTGCATATAGAAGTGTGTTTCCTGTTTTCTGTAACAAGGTTTTTGGTGTAATGTCCTCAGTTCCTGTCAAACATTGCACGTAACTGATTTCAGCGGAGCTGTGTTGATTTGTAGCAATTAGGAGACTGGTTTATGTTGTTAGAACTCTTCCAGAGTTTTCAGTGTCAGGAGCTGACTTCTGCTGTCAACAATTTAAGTGCAGTCTATCTAGGTACCAATTAGGCACCTTGGGATCTTCTCTCTAAAAACAAAAAGAACAATTCCCCTCTACCTTCAGCCTTTGCTTAGAAGAGAAATAGAGCTCTTTTTATCATTGCATGTTCAATTGTGTGAATGTAAAAATGCTGTACTCCAGTACACAGTGAATATATTACCATTCTAGTAACAGGCCACAGCTTTGCATTAACTCTGCAAAGACTCAGAATCTGAACTGATCAGGCTTGCCTTGTCTGAACTTGGCCTACCTGAAGCAATTTTGGCAATCCCTGTTACTGCTAAAAAGCTAGCAATATTATTACCTAATTTATTTCAGTGTTAGTTTAGCATAATTATTTAGTGTCACACCTACTATTATAATAATTTTGATATGTTTCTGTAACTAACACATATTCTATTCTATTAATAGTGTTACTAATAGCTAGTAATGACTAACACTTATTCTGTGGAAAGTTAATTACCTCTGTCTCTAGAGTAATAATGTACAGGGTAGACACCCTGAAAGTCTGGGCAAAGGATAAGAGCAGAGTCTCCCAGGGCTATAAAGAAATCATCAGTGGTCAACTACTAGGCATTAAAGAAATGCTACTTTGGAAGTTGGGTAGAACCAGTTTTAGAGATAACAAAGAGCAAATGTCCAACACACGTATAACATGCAGCACTTACATAAAAATTGTAGATTGTGGACTAAGAAAGAGGAAGTTGTAGAGCATATATGACCCTAAACAGACCATGGAGTATGACATCATTCCCCTTCCAGTGAAGAACTTGGGAATACTAATGACTTGTCATTAGTGTGTGTGTGTGTTGTTTTTTTTTGTTTTGGGGTTGTTTGGTTTTTTTCTTTTGGCTGGGTTTTTGTTTTGTTTTGTTTTGTTTCACAAAAATGGAAAGGTGAGAATAATACCAAAGAAACAGGCAGATACTAGACAGTTTGATCAGTTTTGACTGTATCATAAAAGGGAATTACCAGTAATTGGATACTCTGGTCTATAATTGCTACTATCACTGTAACTGGACTAACAATGACTCTTTGTTAATTGTTAATTTGTTAATTGTTAATATTAATATTAATTAAATCGTTAATACTTTAATTAGACTATCAATAAATACTTGGGTTTATATATGTTTCTCTAGCCCTCATAAATTTTATGATGTGGTTGGTCTAGTACCAAACCTTCAGGTTTGGTTGTAGTTTGGATACAACTATGTGTCGCACTACCTGCTATTACATGAAGTTGTGCAAAAGCTGAGTTGAAGAATGATATGAAGGGGAAAATACAAGTGACAGAACTATTTAGGGGATTTGGGTTATTTATTTCAGATTTCTTTCCTGTAACCAATTCCAGATTTAGTTCTGCTGACACTTGTAACATTTTCATTATTATCCCATTTTCATCATAAAGTCTGTACAACATATAACTATAGTAGAACAGTAAGTAATTTCTCTGATAGTGATATCTGTAGAGACTCTGCTTTTAATTACTATTAATTAATATTATTAATATTAATATTAGTTAATGGGATATTGGAGATAAAAAACCATAGACTATATATATTTACAACTATAATAGCTGTTTAAAAGATACACAAACTTAAACAAATGTTACCATATAGTAGTAACACTAAGTTACTCTAAGGTGTAGATGGTGCAAGATAAAGCTTTCAACATCTAACATGTTCAGAAAGTGGTTTTCATGGTTTTTTTCACAGAGATATTATTTCTTAAAAAAAAAAAGAAAAAAAAAAAAAGAAAAAAAAAAAAGAAGAAGAAATCCATTTCAGGAAAGACAGTTAGCACACAAATATATTGTGACAAATTATCATCTATCTGAAAGTCTTTATTTTGGACAGAAAGTGAAAGCTGTGAAAGAGAAAGTGTATCAACTTAGCCAAATGAGTAGTTTCTGAATAATATTCATTCCATGGTAGATTTACATTAAATGTTACACCTCTGCATTGTATGTCAGTCTTGTTCTGATTTTTAGATATTTTGAAAAGTTTAGAGGCTTTGTCTAAGCTTTGCCATAACTGACAACTGAGATGAAATAGAAGAGATGAACAGTATTCATATGTAACTGGCAGAACTGCTGAATACTGTTTTCTTTCTGAGCAGAATGCATTGGCAGCAGAAAGAGAAAGGGTCTAGAGGGATCTATACAACGCTGGGAGAGAAAGGACTCATAGCTAAAGAATATAATGAAAATATAAAACATCTTTGTTAGGCCTTAAAAGGCATTGCACATATTAAAACACTTTGTAAGTTACAATATCCATTTTCTAATCTTTTTTCAGAATATTGCTTAATAAATGAATTTGCTTACTTAAAAGATATGACATCTACTCTTTGGTAAAATTTGTAGATGTAACACCAGCTCCCAGAAGCAGTATAGCCATATTACTGAATTGTGAGGTTCAAACTAATTACTGGGAGACACAGTAAATTAATCCAATGAAATGCCTACTCTCTGATTCTGCTGTTATTGTATACACTGTTTGCTCAGAACGGTGCTCCATTGCACAGATGCAGCAGCTCACATATTTGGAAGCACGAGCACTTGTCACAGAATGAGTGTTGAAGTCACACCTTTGTGTTTCATTTGAATTCTGCATAGTAATTCACTAATATCCAGTGACCATAAATTCTGAACTTGGGATAAATGTTGACTTATTCTTTCGTTACCAGAACAAGGAGGTGGGTGGGAGGAGAAGCAATTTGGTATCGTCCTACCGAAATGTAGGTTTCTAGACAGCTTTATCCTGTCACTTCTGTAAACGATGTTTCATTAGCATTGCAACTTCACAGTTTTGATTTTTGAAATACACTTCCTCTAAATATCACATTAAAGCATTGGATTGCATCCTCCCTCCAAGATCAGACTTTCTCAGATATATTTTATATGATATATAATCAACTGATATAACAGTCAGACACTGCTGAGAAGGGTGGTCTAGCTCCATCAGCTTCCGTTTCACTGGGATCAGTGATCATGTAATGTGATGAGTCACTTTAAATCTGGAAGGAAACTAACCCAGGTGGAAGGGGATCTTTAGTAATCCAGCCTTATAACTAATAATACCTACTTTATTAAAGGATATTTTGGATCAAACATATAGTAATTTTAATGAAACCATATAGTAACATATAGTAATTTTAATGAAACAATATTTAAATATGACTAAGTATTTGTACTTCAGTCTGCTTTCCCCTTTCTTCTCCAATTAATATGTTAGCCTGGAGAAAAGGAGGCTGAGGGGAGACCTCATCGCTCTCTACAACTACCTGAAAGGAGGTTGTAGCGCGGTGGGTGTTGGTCTCTTCTCCCAAGTAACAAGCGATAGGACGAGAGGAAATGGCCTCAAGTTGCGCCAGGGGAGGTTTAGATTGGACGTGAGGAAAAATGTCTTTACTGAAAGAGTGGTGAAACATTGGAAGAGGCTGCCCAGGGAAGTGGTGGAGTCCCCATCCCTGGAAGTATTTAAAAGACGAGTAGATGAGGCACTGAGGGACATGGTTTAGTGGGCATGGTGGTGTTGGTTTGACGGTTGGACTCGATGATCTTAGAGGTCATTTCCAACCTTAATGATTCTATGATTCTATGATTCTATGATTCTATTGTACATATTGTATATATAAATGTTGATTTATTGACTTGTGAAAGATTTAATTCTTGATCAGTTCTTTCTTTCAGAAACAGCTTAAGTCTTTAGTGGACTTGTCAAGTTTGGTAATTTTTATTCTGCAAACAGAAGATGCATAACAGCAGTGCTCATAAAATACTTCTGAAATTGACAGAATGTGTTGCAATGCAGTCTCTTACCTGAATGGCTAATAAGCACATCCTAAAAATGTCAAAATCTTACACTGAAGATTGGAATAGCTTCAGGCAACCTGCAGCATTTTGGGAAAAGCCATAGAAAGATGGAAATAGTTGTATATAATTACAAGTGACAAAATTAAATAGTTAAATAATAAAATTAGTTAAATAATAAATGCACTATTTTGAATCTATTAATTATCACTATTAAAATGTATTTGTATATTTATGCATTTTATTTATTATATTTATATAATATATTAAAATTTCTGGAAAGCCTCATCTTCAGAGATTTAAAAAAAATAAAACAAAACCACAACACATTAAAAATTACAACTAGTGTATTTGGTAGGTGATAAAACACGTTTACTGAAACTAGACATTTCAAAGTGTTGCTCTTCCTTTTTTTTTTTTCCCCATGCAGATGTGCAAAGATAGGCTAATTTGTTTTGCTTTCTTGTATCTTGCCTTTTTCATCTTCTAAAAATATTGAAATAAAGGATCTGTATCTGAGGCATTGAATTAAAAATAATTGGGGCCTTATAAACTTGTGCTAATGACAAAAGGAGAACAAAAAAGATCAAAAGATGTGAAAATCACTATCAAGCAACAAAAATAACTTTGCACATTTAGTATTTAATATCAATAAGCACGTTAATGAGATGATAAATAATTAAATTATCTGCTTGTTGGAGAAAATAAAAAACCTGTAACAGACAAAACTTGGTCTTACCTGGGAATAATAAAATAATATGAAATTAAGACAGTCATGCTGATGATGTTAGAGTTCACACAGTAGTTCTTTACATTTTTTAGTAAATGTAGGATGAATACATATTAATTCGAGAAGAAAGGGGAAAGCAGACTGGAGTACAAATACTTAGTCACATTTAAATATTGTTTCATTAAAATTACTATATGTTTGATCCAAAACAGAATAGTTGACAAAATTGTTTAACAGACTATTTACTATTGTGTTCTTTCTTGATATATAAAGGGCTTTTAGTGTTTGATAGCCAGAAAGACAGCAATTACTGGTGTTAAAGATGCAAATCAATAACATGAAGAAGTTCTTGTTCATGGTGATATATTTTCTATATATCTGTTCAATTTTAAGAAAGGCAGAAATTTATAAGTTGGAGATTTGTTGACTACCTAACAATTTAAGAATTAGTTAATTATTGACAAATACACAGCATTATTGTAGGGTTTGGGGGGGGATAAAATAACTCTAGCAATCTCCATACCTGTGTTGAAGGTGACTATGATCATTTTAGTAGCCACAGTTTTAACTAGTGAGCTTGTGTGTATTGACTGAAGGAAAAGACATAATGGCTACATCCATTAGTAGTAAAAATCATGAAAAAGCATGGTCCTAGGCACTAGGATGCTAGGATGTTTTATTTGTTAAAATATTACAATAGTTCTTGGTATGGCTTTGGCACAGAGCTCTCTCTCAAATTAATCCCTGGCAGGATTGAAGGTTTAGCATGGCTGAAGAATCTTTCCCATCTACATGCAGCTACCCCATTTTGACAATGAAGTTTCATAACCTACACATGTATAGGCTGTCCTTGTTGATCTAAAGCCTAGTCACTAACTTCCTAGTGGAGCTGTAATCAGCAAAGGAATAGGTGTGTTCCTGTTGATTCATAGTGCTCTTTACTGCTTTACTTTGAAGTACATGTATACACTCACTATATACCCATAGGTCCCACTGTGTTAAGCAGCATGGCATGAATTCACCTCACCCAATTTTAGATATCAAAGAGTTCTTCAGCCTATATACAGTCTGAAGATGACAAACTAGCCAGATTTCAGGTGAACTGAATCACCCCTTAGAGGTGTGTAATGTGGTTGTCTTGTTTTGCCTGTACAGGTAGCTTTGGGTGTGTATACTCCTAAGTTTTCTCAACATTAGCTGTGTAGAATAATCTAAATCTACCTAAAATTGTAATTCAGTTTCAGGTGAGGACATAATGTGGATCCTTTCCCACCTGAAGTCAGTCTCAAATAAAGAATAATTAGTAAACTATGAATTTAGGAAGCTAATTCAAGAGTACTGAAAGTTAACCTGAAATGTTTTCTGGATCAAGGAGAGATTCATGCATATGAATGACTATACTTATACACAGACAAAAGGCTCTCTTATACATAGGAATTTTTAAATGACAATTTGTTAAAGGCACAAATCAGTTAAGACTGATTTTTGGGAGCAAAATATGCTTTTGTACTCACTGTGTTTCCAATTTTTTTTTTCAATTGCATTACTTCATAATGAACTTTTCTCAATCCATTAGGAATTTGTGCAAATGTAGGTCTTACTCAAAAAACACATTTTCACAACAACTTTGTGTTTCTGAATATGTTTGTAAACAAGCCACTTAATAGGGAAATTGTAAGCAGGATCCTTAACAAGCAAACAAAAAAACCTCACCTAGTTCTTGCAGCTATGATGCACTACCTTTTAGGCTCCCATTTTTACATTGAGCAAGTAAGCAGTATTAAAAAAAAAAAAAATCTTATACTTGTCTCTTTCAAATTTTCAAGGTTTTTCAGCTTTTCTTTTTTCATTCTTTTTCCTTTGTCTTATGTGTATTGTCTCTCCTTTGTCCTCCTTGCTATGAATAACATGTTTTGAGGTAAAAACCATTAAGGAGGCTCTGATCCAGATGTCAGTGTTAGTTGGTTGTGAATTCAGGTTGATTGTAATGTCAATGGGATACTTCAAAACAGGAAGCCTAGCAACTTAGAAAGAAATGCCTTTTTTTCATTCCCAGGCCTTCTCTGGCTTGCTTATTAATGTACATAATCATTAGCAAAAAAAAAAAAGGTCATTGCTGTTTGTCTATTGACTATTGAAGTACTCCATAGCTGCACTTTTAGATTAGCATTAAGACTTTGAATTCAGTCTGTGAATGACTGGAATACATAGAAGTCTAGCATGCAAGCAGCCCTCTTTGCAGCAAGGCTCTTTTACACAAAAACAGCTGCAACTTTCATTAAGTGTTTGCATGCAGCGAAGCAAGACAGAACAGTTAAAATGTAATGAAGAAGTGATAGAAATTATGATCTCCATTATAAAATAATCACCTGAGAGAAGGAGTAGTCTTCTGCTCCTGTAGTGATATTCACTGCAATATCTGTATCTGCAACTAATAGAAATTCAGAATGAAATTGAGGTTATGTTGTGTCTTCACAACTGTTTGATGTTTTCTGAGGACATAATGCAAAGAGACAGTAGCCTTAACTTCAAAGCATTGGTACTTTCGGACATCATCAGGTCTTTCTCTGGTCAAACATGAGGCAACTCTTTTGAGCTGCACAAATGTTTAACACAAATACAGTAATGAATCCTCATAAAACTGAAATTACAGTTTAAAAAGTAGTTAATTACTTGCAGTGACCTATGTCAAATAACTTTGTCTGTTCCTGTTCCAGTCTGTAATGATGAGTTATTCAAAATTGGAATTTTTCTATGACCTTATTATGTTATCATAAATTCTGCCAAACAATATTTTTTTGTTACAACTTCAGTATGTTGGGTGTATATATTCAGCAATACAAAATGTTAGAATAGCTGAATACCATATACTCCAGATGGTTCCTCCTACATAGATACTGTGGAAATTCCATCACATGTACTGTAGATGAGTCAAAATAAAGGCCTTATATTGCAGTGAGAGGCTCTTAGTCATTATATTGAGTTGTAATTAGCAGGGCCCCTTTTAAAGTTTTCATATTTTTTCTGCTTCATTATGATAAATTAAATTCACTACAGAAAGTTGTAGCTTTATTTCAGCAGAAATCAAGAAGCACAGTTAAGCAAAGTTTACATACTTTACTGTCATAATCCAATTGCAGTCTTATGAAGCAGCTTGTGTTTCACACCCTTGATTTGCAAAACAAAATTGCCTTCAGATATTAAAGGTATCATCTACCTTTAACAGGCTGTAGAGCCATCACATTATATGTGTTTTGGTAGCTTTATCCTGGTTAGTTCCACTGTGGTGCCATGGACTGAAAGCTCTTTAGCAGTCGCTGTACATTAAATTCATTTCTAAAGCACTTCTTTGAGTTTGTTTTCATCTGAAAGGGAATTAAGTCTGCAGGATCCAAGGTTAATCCACCATGAAAATGAAAATTAAGTAACAGGGGTGATGGGGAAATCCTGCTCAAAAGCACACCCTTGTTCTTAATTAAAACGTTAATATAGGCACACCCAAAGAGAAACAGGTTGTTGAAAGTCCTGAGATGCCTAATCATATAGTAACATTTCTATTGTGCATAATGCATAATGAATTACGGATAAGACCATTTTACTTTGTGACTTTGATCTAAACAAAGTAGTGTAGGTTTGCATTTAATGAGAATAAAGAAGAAAAATACAACTTATTGAAAGATGTGTCACATAGGCACTGGGTATAACAGTAAGACACCTACAAGGTGAGAATAATAACAAAGTGACTATATCCAGATTAGTGAAGAAGTGGTGGAAGCATAAATAGATAAAGGTTTAGGTGAGATGATAGAGCATATATATATGACTGAGAAGATTCATATGCAAAGTAGATGAAATTAAGATATCTTTTAGGACTTTTTTGAAGCAGCTTTTTCAAAGATGGCTTTTTTCATTATGCTAAAGAATCTGTGAATGTTTTTGAAAAGTATTTCCTGCTATGCTTGCTTATTACTTTTTGCTCTGATTTTAATAATAATGTTAGCTCACATCTGGTATGGTTTCTTTTGAACATAAGTACAGAATTCCAGCAATAATGTTTCCGTAATGGTTTATAGGGGATACCTAATAATAGAATAATTTTACTGTCAATATATATCAAGTCAGTATAATTAGTAAGAAAAGACTTCATTCTGCTTTCATTAGGGGAAATTCTATATAATCAAGCTGTAAATGTCTCATGTGTGCATCACTGTGGGGTGAAAATTCCATTTCATCTCTCCATAAAGTCCTTGTATATATTTCCATGTGAGTTGTTATTGCCTGTAGAAATCTTTTATGAAATAAAAAAAAAAAAAGTTGAGTTTATCATTGTGACCTTGACATTCTAGCAAAGCCACAAAAGTTCTTTTTATTCCATTAAACACATCTATGAAATACAGGCAGGTACCTGTTTGTCTCATTATTAATGATAGGTTGTTTAGTCATTCTAATTCTTTGGCCTGTATCTTGTCTCTTTTTATTTGAAATTGAAGATAAAGTGACATAAATTAATGGTAGGTTATAGACAATAACATTCCACCACACTTCCTTACACCCTCCCTTCAGATATTTGTATACATTGATGAGATGCTCCCTGAACCTTCTCTTCTCCAATCTGAATAATAGCAGATCCCTCAGCCTTTTCTGATTTGCCTGTATTTTTCTGGTCCTCCTTGTCATTCTTGAAGCTAGGAGTGACATTTGCTTTTCTGCAGTCCTCAGGCAACTCTCCCAATTGCCATGATT
Organism: Aptenodytes patagonicus; assembly: GCF_965638725.1. Lineage (NCBI taxonomy): Eukaryota > Metazoa > Chordata > Aves > Sphenisciformes > Spheniscidae > Aptenodytes > Aptenodytes patagonicus. Next base: position 21,945,043 of record NC_134952.1, on the reverse strand, counting down.
GTACTATTATTGAGAGTGGCCTTGTAATGAGATCAGCCAGCTCCCTCAGCAGGCATCCCATTCAGGCCCATGGACTTATGTATGTCCAGGTTGCCTTTGGCATCTCTTAGAATCACAGAATCATAGAATCATTAAGGTTGGAAAAGACCACCATTTTTCACTGGTCCTGGTTAACGGGGGAGGTCCCGGACGACTGGAGGCTTGCCAATGTGACGCCCATCTACAGGAAGGGCCGGAAGGAGGATCCGGGGAACTACAGGCCTGTCAGCCAGACCTCGGTGCCAAGGAAGATTATGGAGCGGTTCATCTTGAGGACGCTCACAAGGCATGAGCGGGACAACCAGGGGATCCAGCCTAGCCAGCATGGATTCATGAAAGGCAGGTCCTGCCTGACCAACCTGATCTCCTTCTATGACCAGGTGACCCGCCTAGTGGACGAGGGAAAGGCTGTGGATGTGGTCTACCTGGACTTCAGCAAGGCCTTTGACACCGTCTCCCACAGCATTCTCCTAGAGAAGCTGGCGGCTCACGGCTTAGACAGGTGGACTCTGCGCTGGGTCAAAAACTGGCTGGACGGCCGGGCCCAGAGAGTTGTGGTGAATGGAGTTCAATCCAGTTGGCGGCCGGTCACGAGCGGTGTTCCCCAGGGCTCAGTTTTGGGGCTGGTCTTGTTCAATATCTTTATCAATGATCTGGATGAGAGGATTGAGTGCACCCTCAGTAAGTTTGCAGACAACACCAAGTTGGGTGGGAGTGTTGATCTGCTCGAGGGTAGGAAGGCTCTGCAGAGGGACCTGGACAGGCTGGATCGATGGGCCGAGGCCAACTGTATGAGGTTCAACAAGGCCAAGTGCCGGGTCCTGCACTTCGGCCACAACAACCCCATGCAGCGCTGCGGGCTTGGGGAAGAGTGGCTGGAAAGCTGCCCAGCAGAGAAGGACCTGGGGGTTCTGGTTGACAGCCGGCTGAACATGAGCCGGCAGTGTGCCCAGGCGGCCAAGAAGGCCAATGGCATCCTGGCCTGTATCAGAACTAGTGTGGCCAGCAGGAGCAGGGAAGTGATTGTGCCCCTGTACTCGGCCCTGGTGAGGCCGCACCTCGAATACTGTGTTCAGTTTTGGGCCCCTCACTACAAGAAGGACGTCGAGGTGCTGGAGCGTGTGCAGAGAAGGGCAACGAGGCTGGTGAGGGGTCTGGAGAACAAGTCTTATGAGGAGGGGCTGAGGGAACTGGGGTTGTTTAGCCTGGAGAAAAGGAGGCTGAGGGGAGACCTCATCACTCTCTACAACTCCCTGAAAGGAGGTTGTAGTGAGGTGGGTGTCGGTCTCTTCTCCGAAGTAACAAGCGATAGGACGAGAGGAAATGGCCTCAAGTTGTGCCAGGGGAGGTTTAGGTTGGACGTGAGGAAAAATGTCTTTACTGAAAGAGTGGTGAAACATTGGAAGAGGCTGCCCAGGGAAGTGGTTGAGTCCCCATCCCTGGAGGTATTTAAAAGACAAGTAGATGAGGCACTTAGGGACATGGTTTAGTGGGTGGTGGTGTTGGGTTGACAGTTGGACTCGATGATCTTAGAGGTAATTTCCAACCTTAATGATTCTATGATTCTATGATTTAAGACTTCCTTCTTGAAGAACGTCCAGCCTTCCTGGACACCTTTGCCCCTCAGAACTGTCTCCCAAGGGACTCTCTCAGCCAGTGTCCTGAACAGGCCAAAGTCCGCCCTCTGGAAGTCCATTGTTGTGGTTTTGCTGGCCCCCCTCCTTACTTCACCAAGAAGCGAGAATTCTATCATTTCATGGTCGCTAAGCCCAAGACGGCCTCCGACCACCACATCTCCCACCAGTCCTTCTCTGTTTGTAAACAGCAGGTCGAGCGAGGCACCTCCCCTGGTAGGCTCACTTACCAGCTGTGTCAGGAAGTTGTCTTCCACACACTCCAGGAACCTCCTAGACTGCTTCCTCTCTGCCATGTTGTATTTCCAGCAGATGTCTGGGAAGTTGAAGTCCCCCACGAGAACATGGGCTAGCTCTTGCTACATTCAATTCTAGGTAGGCTTTGGCTTTCCGTACTGCTTCTCTGCATGCTTGGACAGTGCCTCTGTATTCCTGCCAGGTCACCTTTTCCTTCTTCTACCCTCTGCATACTTCCTTTTTGTGTTTTGCTGGGAGCTCCTTGTTCATCCATGCAGGCCTCCTGGCATTCTTCCTTGACCTCCTGCTTGTTGGGATAGACTTCTTTTGAATTTGGAGGAGATGATCCTTGAATATTAACTAGCTATTTTGGGCCCATCTTCCCTTAAGGGCCCTATCCCATGGGACTCTTTCAAGCAAATCCTTGAAGAGGCCAAATTCTGTTGTCCTGAAGTTCGTCACACAATACAGCATGTGTTTTGGAATCTGTTACGTGTCATATAAAAGTACTAGTTGTAGTAAAAGAGTTGTAAAGTGGTATGACTGTTATGCAATTATAAAAATACCACCTTTGTAATGTTATCAGAAAATTCAGAATAATTTTGCTTTTCAAACTTAAAAAAAAAAATTCCAACAAAACCAACAACCCAAAACAACCCCCTTCCCACCCTCTCCAAAAAAACAAAAGCCGGTATTACCATGATATATCAATGAAGCTACTGTTGGTCCTTATTAAAACTGACCAATATACATTCATTTTTTACACCTTTACACCTCTGCATTAAGAAAGTTGCTAGATTGATGACATTAAAAATAAATTTTCAAATATTTCTGTACAGTAGAAGGAAATTAAAACAGTAATTTTATGTAGCTTAAGATAAAAAAGATAAAACTTTCAGAAACAATAGTCAAAGGCTCTGACGTCAGACTTCCTCCTTGAGCAAAATGGATTTGACTTTCCTTTATGCAAGAGAATGTGTTTTTGTTTGCATATTATTTTGTATAGATACAATTCTTCCATGTTTTCCCAAATACATCACCTATGTGACAATATCTAGAAATATTGTGTATTACAGCAGTCTTTTCTAGCCCATAGTCAGGAGAGCTGTATTTTAAAAAATAAACCTTGAGAAATATTTGCTTTCTCAGTGCATTGAAATGGAAATCTAGTCAGAAAAAGATCTTTAAAGCCATCTTCAGGAAACATAGGCAGAGAACACATGGCTCCTATACTTGCTGTGGAGAGAAACAGATTTAAATAAATAGACAAATAAATAGACAAAGGGCATACTTCAGAAGGTCTTGATTCCTGAGCTACTAGTTCATCTTGTTTGCTTTTGGCTTCTATTTTAAGATAACTTATGTTACATGCTGGGATTTTATACTAGAATGATCAAAAGGAAGTAGGTTACCCGTTTAAACTAAATTCTTAATTTTTGACACCTTAAGTCAAATCAGACAATTGTATTTTTGTCTAAATTTTAGGTGGCTTTAGTAAGTGCAATACACCTGAACCTCACATTCAAAATGAACAAATTTCTTGGGGGCTGTGGTAGGCAAAAAATAACTTAAATTGTGAACACTGACAGGCACTAGATAATTGTGTGTGTAAATGTTCAAAATTGAACTTTTGATCTCTCAAGCAGAAGCTTGCTTGCTACTTGCTAGCTACAACTGGTATGGACTGGCTATAAATTTTTGGTAACACCTGGACTAAACGAAAAAGTCCTGAATCCTCCAAATAATAAAAAATGAGATAGAATTATCAATTAGAAGACTGATAATATGTTCTGCACATATACTATTTAGACTGAGAAAACTCTGGTCTTAAAGTCCTGGAAAGAAGGCGAAGATCTTAGCTGAAGAAAAGATCTGGGAAGTGGGGGAAGATTCTAGAAATCAGGGAGATGTATGAAGACAAATGACTGGATATGTCCAGGACCTTAAGTAGTAATACCTGGGACTAGTAACTGCAAGCAGTTGCACAGCAGAAACCAACATGATTTTCTGCCTGACCAACAGCAGTCTCCTTGTTTGGGGAAGGCAAGGCTAGATCTAGGGAATACAGGTCTAGATCCCCTCTAGGAAGGGAGATAGCCTAGTAAAGTAAAGAGTCCAATCTTGTAAATTCTGAAACAAACCCAGTATCCACATCCACTACAGGCTGTTTACTTTGTCCCACCTGTGACAGGGCTCTTAGTTTTGTTCTAAAAAGAAAGAAGAAGAAAAAAAACTCTTACCGATAATATCACAGGTAAACTTTACTGTTTGACACATGAATGGCTCCTACTTACAAGTTCCTGGCTACTGCTTACAAGTTCCTTTCTAAGATAGCCACTCCTGTTGAATTGCCAGAGAGAGAAAACATATTTTTGTAGTGAGTTTTAGGGACTATACATAATAAAATGACTGTATGGCTGACTTTTGGCTGGCAGAGATACATGCAATGCTTTATGAAATAGTTATAAAGGTATCACTTTCCTATTCTGCAATTAATATTATTCTTATAGATTTAAGATGGTGGCACTCCTTTCTGCAGAGGAATTAATGGGCTTTTTCTTTGCTATATCCGGTTGTCCAAAGGACTGATTGAAGTTTTTATATTTAGGAAATACACTTTTAGTAATTGTGCTCATCAATTTGTTACAGCTAAGCTTTGACCTTAAGATGTTCAGAAGATGCTGTTGATAACCTAGTGATACACACCATATTGCTAGACTATTCATTACAAACAGCAATATGACTTAACAAATGGAAAGACATACCAGATGTTTTCCTTTATCTTTATAAATGCTGAATATTCCTATTTATTTCTTTCTCTCCTTTCATTACTTCTCCTCCAAGATAATATTTCTACCTGAAGGTTTTTCAAAATTTGCTTCATTTAGTATTTTTGAGAAATTGTGAGTGTGATTTAGCCGGATATCAGATACAAAAATATATAGCACAGATAGGAAGTACATTGCCTCAATCATAGTACAGTTATTACAAGCATAAAATGTCTATTAAGATCAAGCATACTAATCTTGCCAAAGAGAACTTGTACAAATTCTTAGGAAGGAAAGTATAAAGGAAATACATGAAGACAAGGAGGGCTGGGAGGAAAGAGGCACTCTCTAAAACTGCTGACTAAAAGCACTTCTTGAGGAAAAGGACCAGAAATATGTTCCAAAACAAACAAAGAGAAAATACAGCAGAATGGTTCAAAGAAAAATGCTCTGAAAGAATTTACTGCCTTGTGGCTAGAGATGACATTGAAAGTAACATGGACACAAGTTGATTAAGCTGCTGTCAACATATTTGGCCTCAGGAATCAGTTACTATTGATTTACAGCTTACAGTAAAGGAAAAAAGGCAGCAACTTATGAAAGGAGCTGTATTCAGTAAATTCTATTAGCATATTCACTGCAAAGGATGAAAAAAAAACCCAAGGTGGAATTAATCTAAGGAAAAATTCACATCAAAAGACTCTGTTAGAACCAAAAGTGCCCTTTGTGTTGCAAGCCCATGAGAAAAATGAAAGCAAACTGATAATTTTTTTTTTTATTATCATTATTTTATTTTTACTTTCTGCATCCTTAAAATAGTGGCATATTATAGGTAGGCTTTCAAAAAACAGTATTTAGTATATAGAATCAATGAGTTGCTAAAAATAAAACATGATTGTTTCATTCATAAGACATTCACATTATGTTTATTTAGACATTCTGAAATATAAAGCACAAGCCCTCTTCTCTGAATAAGTGACTGGCTTCTCAGTTGTTTAGACCCAAATACGAATATAAGTCAATCAGACCTTCAGAACATGTTGTGCTTGTCACATGGGGAGCTATAGCTGCCAAGAGTATTTTCAAAGATTATCACAAAACATCTTGCAAAAAAAAAGATATAGATAGTGTGACTGTAGAAATACAGGAGCTGTCAGCAGCTATAGGTCAAAGAAATGGGCTATGAGCTAAAATGAAATTAAAGTATAGACAGCATAATTTATAATACCAAGACTTGGTAAATTGATGCTTTAGTAAAATTTAATTAGGTAAATTCTATACATAATCCTAGAATAGTATCATAAAGCCAGTTGCTCCTTTCCTACATGATATTATATGGAAAAACACATTTTTACACTTTAAGTATGTGTCTAAAGGCATCATCTACCAACTTAAGCACACTCTTTCATAGAGATGCAGCCCTACCTATAGTTCACATTTGTCCATTTTATTCTTTTAACCGCTACAGAGGCATAGATAGCACTGCATTTTCTTTTTTCTTATAATTTTTGCTGGTTGGATGTTTGACCTGCAAACTGTATGTGGTGAATCACTCCATAAGACCAGGATTTTTTTTTTTCCTTAAACAAGATAGAGGTAATAAACAAAAAACTGTTTTAATGTTGAATATGTTTCATTTCTTGATTGTTTATTACGGTTATGGCATTTACAATTCCCCTATATTTTCTTTCCAGCCCAGCACACGCAGAAGAAAGAAGGAAAACATGCAGTTGTCTGTTCTTGCTTCAAAAACCAAGAAATCCTTGACGCAGCTGGAGCTGCCCAGATGAGAAGTTATAATGAACAAGGGTTTGGAACATGGGCCTGAGGTCTACTCTTACATGTTTAAGACAGACAAACTCAGACTAAATACAGTGTGCTGTGAAAAGTAATAAGGTGGTCAGGAGAATGGAGAGTTTATCATGCAAAAGAAAAGTAAAAATACTAATTTTGTGACGCTAATAAATAATGTGTGAAAGAGGATATGGTAGCAACTCTGGGATAAATGAGGAACAATAAGGTTTTATTAAGCTTCAGGATAGTACTGTGGCAGCACTGTCTTATAAGATAAATAGTCCTTTCTGAAGTTTTTCAGTCTACCTTTCATCTAGTATGGCATGTCAGATAAGAATAAACCAGTATCTCTGAGGAGAGGTAGTGAGCATATGAGATAGTAAGGTGGTTCCAAATATCAGAATTATAGTGACGCTATCTTAGACCACACTGCTTTCTCAGTTACTAAAGCTGAACAACTCTGAGAAATATAGCCTCAAAAAGGAGTGAAAGTGCTAGATGACTCAATCATATTATTATACTCAGAAGTAGATTTTAGGTAGTGCGAATTGTGTAATCCCATCATCATATGCAATCCTACTCCACATAACCAGCTGTCTGAAGTAACAAGTTGCTTTAACAGATTTATTAAATAACATGGTTACAAGTTTAGGAGCCTGCTTGTTTGTTCCTGCAGGCTTGTTTCTACATATTCACTGGGAAGTTTCTACTTCAGAAACTTGTTTCTGCAAGAATGTTTTTTCTCTTTCTGCAAACTCAGTGAATAGTTTCTGCTGAGCTTTTTAGTTCTACAGAAATTTAACAGACCTTTCATCCACCATTCAAGTTTTCTCTGTGTGCAGTCACTTTATTTTGGGGAATGCTAAAGTTACTAGATGTCACTCATGTTAGCTGAAAACCATTAACTGAATGAAACACAAGCATATAAGAAGAAATTTGTCTTAATACTAGGGGTCACAAAGTAGTTTTTGTTTTGAAGTGTTCACACCTCTCTAAACAGGAACCGTCAAAAGGTACTTCAAAGGCAGAGAAATGTTCTCAGTGAAGTACTTCTGGATCGTAATATTTCACATTGCATGACCCTATAGAAAAACATGTTTACAATTCAGGTATAGTACCTCTGAAGGCACAATGGCATATACAAGCACTAATACAAATACAAATGTAAAACAGCCATCAGCATCTAGATACCTGGAGGTAAAAGCAAAATAATTAACATGTCTGCTGATAATAACTACATATTTTGTTCTCCATGAGTGTTAATACATACAATAGATTATTTTTGCATGAGCAAGCAATTGTATATTTCAAACAAAAAGGGAAAACAGGCAATTACTGAAAATAAGAAATTACTTCCTGGGTAGGGTAAAGGAGTTTTTTAAATTTCCCTTTTAGTGTACACTAGAGATTGAGGTCATCTCCACTGGGGTCTGAAGAGCATATGCCTAAATAGAAGGTTTTCTGTGATTACAAAGAAAAAGAGAGTTGGCTAGAGTTCTGCTCTTTCTTTCTCCATAAAAAGAAAATTTTCCTACTAGCTCACAGTAATTTTTTATTTTACAGATAGAGGTATGTTAGGCCAACTCATTCACCTGTGTTCCATGCAGGTTTTTTTTTACAGTGTGGTCAGACAGTTGGACTAGATGATCATTGTAGGTCTCTTCCAACTGAATTATTCTATTCTATTCTATTCTATTCTATTCTATTCTATTCTATTCTATTCTATTCTATTCCGTTCCGTTCCGTTCCGTTCCGTTCCGTTCCATTCCATTCCATTCCATTCCATTCCACTCCATCACGTGAACTGTAGAATGTTGTGCAGGCATTTTCAAATACTATTAAAATATTGAGAAAAATCTGATTCAGAAAAGCATAACGAACTGCAATATAAAATAGATCTGTGTCAGAGGGTGTGCAAAGATTTGTAAAAGAGAGATTTATTTGTAAAGCAAACAAGTTAATCTACTGAAACAAACCCAAGGCCTCCTAATTAAATAGGAGGCCTGATGATGGTGAATACTGCGGATGCTCAGGAAAAAGAAGGCTAAAGACAGCGCAGGTTTCTAGCAATAACTCCTCAGTACGTTTTCTCTGTCTTCAGTAAAGTGTATTTCAGGAACTTCTGAACCAGAAGCAATGTCTTTGTTAAATGGTAAAAATAATAATAAATCTAGTGAGAGTTATTTGTTTTATCTAAACCCAATTTTTAACCCACCTGAGTTTTTAGCAACATCCTGTGAGAAGGACTTTTGCAGCTTAACTTTACATTGTGTAATTCCCTTTTCCTGTTTAGAAACTATGGTTAGTTTAATTGTTGCCTTCTTGTTCTTGTGTTAGAAGAGGGGATTAATAGTAATTTCTTATCCTTGTTCTTTGCATAACTCCTGGGTTTATAGGCCTTTTCTTCCTCCTGGATTGTCTTTTCTGGTCATCTTAGAGCTGTTCCATCTAAATATATCCTGCACAAAAGCTGATCTATTCCTTTGTTTAATTATAGTTGTTTGCCCCTCTGTGTGTCTATTCCAACTCTGCCATATTCTTTTTGTACCAGGGAGACCAGTAGATTGCTTGATACAAACAAACATACATGGCCAAGTTGTGAAATTCAAATGGTCCAATATAGGTTTTTTCTTTGCATTTTGTTCAGCCTGATGACCAATTAATCTTTTTCTTTTTTTCTTCATATTTTATTGTTAACAAAAATGCTCTGACATCCATTTTATGGAATTACATTTCAGTTACTTATTCTGTAATTATTCCCATATAATAATATATCTATTATAATCCTTTGTCTGATGCTTAGAAATTTATTTAATAGATTAATCCTATTTTTTCAGATGGATCAATTTGTTGCTGTTTCCTAATTGTCTACCACAAGGTGCTCTTAAAATATCCTTATAAAAGTTAAGATTTAACTCCAATTTCCTCTTTTCCCACAGGCTAATCCACAGTATAGCTCTTCCATAAATAATATTGTAATGGTTTAATTGGGCGGCACATATGTTTGGGTTTTTTTCTCCCAGAAATGGTCCCTCAACTACTAAAAAAAAAAAAAAAAAGTCAGAAGTGTAGTCTCTGGCAAAGATGTCTCTTTTCTTTTTCAGATACCTTGTAGATAGTAATATAATCTAGAATAATGTTGTATGAATAATATTATTGCATAATCCATATCTTCAATTGCAATGCAAGCTGAAGTTCAAATCCATATTTCAGGATATGTTTTACACTCACACATAATATTTTTTGCACTCCAGTTGTGTCACAAATAACCTCTGACTGTCATAATCCTGCTCTGCAACTGGCAACAGGACATGAAAAAGTAACATTTTGTTAATTAAATGATAATTTGTTTTATTCGTGGATAAGATACATGGGTGAATATATCATGGAAAATGGAAGCATTGCTGCTTTATGGCAAGTGATTTATTAAGCTTTGAAAGCAGTGTGCAAGTAGTAATACTGCAGACAGACAAAAAGAAGCAAAGCCATTTAAATAGGATTAGAATAGTACCTCCATGTATTAAAATTACTACGCAGTTTTTCTCAAGGTTTAGGGATTTCCAAAGATTTGTGCTATTTTAGGCTTTGGTTATGTTAAGTGAAATAGAATTTAATTTTTCTGATCCAAAAAGAATATTTATGATCACAGTAACAAAACCAGCAAATACTTGTTTCAGAAAGTAAAAGAGGATGCTAATCAAATTTTTACAGTTTTATGAAGTTCCTAAGAAAATATTATGATACTATGCCACTATAAAGAAATATACTTATGATTCCAACAGTTTTCCAAACAATCATTGTCACAGGCAAAACAGTCTCAACTTGGGGAATTTCACTCAATTTATTGCCAATTACCAAACTTTTAATTACGAATTCAGGTATTGAAAAAAAAAGACTATAAACAATTAAAAACTTCAGAAAAACAATTCCTCCCCCTTCCCCAGGCTCAGCTTCCCCCTTCCTTGCCTCAATTTCCCCTTGTTTTCACCACATATTACACTTGGTCCCTCCCAACCCTTTCAGTGAAGCAATGGGAGATGCAGGAGGTAGGAGTCAGCGTGCAGCAGTTTCTTTCTGCTGTCCCTTGCTTCCTACTGCTTCCCTGCTCCAGCATGGGTTGTCTGTGGCTGCAGTCCCTCTGGGGGTGTCCTTGCTCCAGTGTGGGTCCTCCATGGCTCACAGTCCTTCAGCAGCATCCCTCTTCCATCAGAAGTGCCTCCTTCCAAGAGACCATCTCGAGCTATGTCCACAACAATGTCCTCTTCCACGTTCCTCTTCCCTTTCTTCCAAAGATGCCTTTTCACTTACCTCCTCACAGGTCCCTTTTTATGAATCCTCTTGTGTCTCCGCTCGCATATCTCCTTTTTGTGCCTCCTGCCCCCAACTTCTCCCACCCTTCCTCAAACATGCCTGGTCAGAGGCACCGTGTGCTCCTCTGGCTGGCTGAAGGTTTGAGGCAGGTTTGTATGAGAATTAATTACAGTGAAAAAGAGTTATTGGTTTGTTTTATTCTGTTTCAGTGAGAAGAAAGAAAGAGGAAAGGGAGACTCATTTTTTTAATTAAATAAGAAAGGTTAATTTCTGATGCTTAATCTTAAAGTAAAAAACCAAGCAAACAAAACAAACCACCTGAAAACCTAAACCTGGCAAGCTCCTGTGCTTCCAAAAAATATGATCTGAGCTCCTCAAAAGAGTAAAAAATTCCTATTGAAGAGTGTGCATGTATTATGGCTTACTCAGTCCTGTCTTCAAAATCTGCTAATTAGATTGCAGAAGTGCAAATGAGGTTTAATACATCTTTATCCAAATCTTCAAAAAAAGTTGAGATGGTTTTCATATTTTATTCTCTTACTTGTATCCTTTTATTGCTTTATAAATACAGAAGAAAAAAATGGGATTTAAGTTGAAAGGTTATTCTTGCTATGATTTTAGTACAAATTAAGATTATAAGACAGAGGTTTGTTCACATAGAAACATTTTATTAAATCAGAAATATTCAGCAATGATTAACTTTTTTTTTAATGAGTGATGATTATAGATATATGTAATGCTGTATTTTAGGATAGAAACTTCTCCATAGCAGCATTTAAATAATATAAATAATATAATTTGTGTTTCTTAACTGCACTACACATTGTTCAGGGAATCAACATGTCAAAAAATGCAAGTGTTTTCTGCATAGTTGGGAAGAGATTTATAGCTAAAGAGAGTATTATGGAAAGCATATATAAAGTTGAATCTTGACTGAGTCAGAGTTAAAAGAACACAGAAAGCATCAAAGTACCATGTGGCTACATATTATGCCATTTGAATTTCATCTAGTTATTGTTGTCTAGATACCTATCTCATTTGTAGTTCATGTACATTTTCAAGAAAAGTATGCAGTTTTAATTAGCTGAAGATTGATCACAATATCAAAGTATTTGACATCTTTAACATTGAAAATTATTTCCTGATTTTTTGTTTCATCTGGCTTCCACCTCCAGTAGATTCTTATTATGTTGAGATTAAAGAGCCTTCTACTATTCCCTTCTGATTAAGTACTTGACTCTGTACTTGTATGCATGCAACAGACTTCTTCTTCACTCTGAAACAAAAGAAAACAGTTTGAAATACAATCTTTAAGAAGATTGACATGCAATCTTTAAGTTCTTTAAAATAACTTAATGCCAGCCCACATCAATTTAAATCTGGACTTCTGTGCTCTTCAGCCATGTGATCCTATTCCTCCCTTACCTAGTACCTCCTGCAGGGAGCCAGGTCAGGGAGGTGAGCTGAAAAATAACCCGGTGTAAAAAGGTGATTACTTTTAATCTGAGCAGTTCCCTGAGTCAGCTTAGTGCACACTCACATGAATGTTGCTGCTAGCAGAAAGTGAAGGGAGTAATAAAAGCAGGACAAATGGAAAAGCAGAACTGCAACAGCTCAGTCTTAGATTAGCATGAAGTGCACTAGAACTATACCCTACGTCTTTACTGCATGACACTTCATTTGGTCTTCAGTTATTTCTCTCATATTTCTCTTTCCCATTAGTTCAAATTTTTCTCACCTCTTGAAAATGTCAACACTGGAAGTCTACTCAGTCTCATGGGGCCATATACAAAGCTGTATCCCTTTATTGAATTTGCTACCTTCCTATCTATATATCGAACCACCAGATCACCCTTTCTTTTCATACAGCAGTGCGAAAGGAAGTTATATATCAGTTTTCCTATTATCATCCCTAGATTGTTTGTAGCCATCCATTCTGAAAATACAGCCTGACTTCTTTGCTTTTGGACATATAACTACATTTGCTTTAACAGGCCTAGCTTATCAGAGAAACAGTCTTGTTTCATATGACTTCTGTAGCTACCATTTTCTCATAAATTACCAATATGGTTTTCTGTAGATAAGTTTTTGGTTATCCATGCTGCTGATGAAAATTTTGAAACCTGTTAGGCTTAGTAACTATCCTGGCAAAATGTTACTAGCAACATCTCTATTTCATTGTAATCTTTTATTGACAAGTATTTCCTGAATTATTTTGGTTAGTCTGCTCTTAACTTATATGTCATTTGTCATCATAGCCTGTTTTTCAGGCACAACAATATTAAAAACAGAGCCTAAACCTTGAGACTGAGTTTGTTCTAAGATGGATCACATAAAAGCCAACTGGAGTGCTTTTCTGGAAGTGCTGAGACTGGACAGAAAATGTGAAACTAAGGGTATCCTACTTCTTTCATCACATTTAACATGGATTTTTTCATAGAGTTGGTTATATTCATTTTAAGCTACTTTATACATGACACTTCAAACAAAATAAAAGGCCAGTTTACTACCCCAAGCAGTGCAGTGTATAAAATCAACTTAAAACATATTAGAAAGTACATCAAGCATACATAGAACAGGGATTAGTAAACAATGTAATCAGAATGCATGACATATGAAAAACTGCAATTTCTTGCGAGAAGGCATAGATGAAATTTGTGTAACGGACTCATTAAATATATTACATATATATATGTGTGTTGTGAAATTCTGTTTCAGTAGCGATAACAGCAACACTGACTTTAACAATAGATTTCTTATATAATATTTTGAAGGTAAATTTACGTAGTAGCTTGTAAATTTACGTAGTAGCCAAGCATTTGGCATTTTTTATTAGTTTTTTATTGATATAACAAAGCTAAAATAAAGTCCAATGGAAGTCTTTATCATTGCTATCAGAGACTTTGGGCAACCCCTAAGTGAGCTGTCAAAAGCAGTCAAATGAGGAAAAAGATATTTAATGCAATATCATGATTGCTTTAAGGTATACTGGTAGCATAAGACATGAAGTCATGGTAAAATAGAATAGGCAGGCAAGATTAGGCTGAAGAAAATTTTTGGAATAGGAGTTAACTCTGCAGAGGCAGCTCAAGTAATCAATATGAGAGGGTATGTATAAATATGAAGAGGAATTTGGAAAGACATGCATTGAAAGTATCAGGTTTTTCACATCTGATTGTCTATAACACGGTGGAGACAGGCTGAAGAAAATACCATGTTAATGATGATGTGCTCCTGGATGATTTGGAAAGCGGTGGAATCTTCAAATAGCATTACTGATTATTGCAATAATGTTTAAGCCCTGCAAGTCTGTTCTTCTTTTTATTATACCTACGTCATGTCTAGGGCAAGTATAAACAGCGAAGACAACATGATTTTATAGCTTGAACCTGTTAGGATCTCAAACAAAACATTTCTTTCATGCCATGATAACATAGTATCCCTGGTTAGTGCTTACTTCAAAATTAGTACACTGCAGTTCAGATTTGCTCATAGTATGTCATTATATGACAGCCTACCTTGCTACTTAGAGATGTCAGAAAATACCTCACTAGGAAGGAGTCATGTAGTTAGTATAAGAATTGAGTAATTCTTTCCATCCTCAAAAATGATCACTGAATAATGAGCAGATCTTCTTAACTATATTATAATAAAAAAAATTATGAAATGTATATTTTTTAGCAAGGTGAATACATAATATGTACATAATTTCAGGAAGAACTAATTTAAAGAAAACACCCATTTATGTGGTATGGTTTTCTTGGTGGATTTGTGCAATAAAACTTTAAATGGCTTTGTCCTTGAAGAGACCTGACTCAGCAAGTCTCCTGTACTCCAGCGTTTATATTTACAGATATAAGCAGAATTTACATACTTATTAAAAGATCATAGTGACATTTTACTAACAATGTGGTGCAACCAGCAGTATCAATATTTGTCTAGGTATCTACTGTCCAACACACAGAGAAATATTGCTGTTTATACCTGATATCAGGTATAAGTTATGATCCTAGGCTCACTAGTCAGTCAGTAGAGCACAACCCTAAATTTGGAGCAGTTAGATTTTTTTTTAATTCTTATCAATTTTAAAAGGTGTTGATCATTTTCACTTCAAATTTAAAAAAAATAAAAAAATAAAAAAGCTAGTTCAAACAAGATGATGCACAACCTGAATAGAAGTATGTATGGTGGTTCTGATAGATCAAGACACTTCAGGATCAAAATCACGCAGTCCATCTTGACATCTTAGGAATCTAGTAACATAAAACTTGGTGGTCCATTTATGAACTGGCTGGGTCATGTCACTGTTTATTTCTCCTGTGTGTGTGAATTTTATTTTTGTATTTAAAATTGATTATAAACTGCAGTAGATCTGAGAAAAGAGGTTCCAATTGAAGTGTTCTTCTATTCAGTCAGTTGATCTTAATGCTCTAAGGATCTCCATGCATAATTAACATACATCCTCTATTTATGCAATTGTAGTCAAAAACAAAGCAAAAAAAGTCTTCAACTCCTTTGTACTTGGTATTACTTGGCTGGTATAGATTTTTTCTGGTTTTCTTTCAAAAATTTTTCATTACTCTTCAGTTATGGTCCTAGATGTGTTGATAATCTATTGTAAATTGAAAGGTTCGAATTATTATTTTACTATAGGGGGGAAAAAAAAATTAGAAATAATTAAGGAAAATAAGACTCTCTGTAGGGCTATACATGACATATATTAATTCCTTTTAAAAACCTACCATTATATCTCTGTCCTGCTCTCTTGACAGGACTGAAAACAAAGAGCCACAGTTACACCACATTTGTATTGAATAGCAATTGCTTAGGTGACAGACATACTTATTGGTGTCAACTCATCACGAGAGATATCCTTGTACTTAGAAAAGCAATTAACCTAAAATGCTTCTTGTCTGAAACTATATATTATGTTTTATATTTTCATATTTATTTATGTGGAATATGTAATCAAATAATTTTATAAATCTTGGGCATAATTCTAATTTATAGTAGATAACTGTTCTGTGGAAGACCATAAGAGGAATCAAAAATGGGGATGAAATCACAGTCCTTCTGCTCAAACCAAAGAAACAGGTTATTATCAAAAGCCTGAGAAGTTAGAAGAAATGTTCTACGTAGTTCATATATAATCTTCTTTTTAGCTATAGCACTTCTTACGATTACATATCCTACTAGCAAGAGCAATTTATACATGGAAGTTTGAAAGCAACATTATTAGTCTTGGTTTTGAACAGTGTGTTTCTGAATAAGAAGAATCTATCAGATTCTGTCCATTGTCCTATCCAGGGAAACTGCTTCTCCCACAAATGTACAGTTACTTCTGAAGTGGAATCATAGAACAAGTGATAGTATCAGTCCCAGCATTTAGTATTGAAGGTTAGTTTTCAAGTGTTGAAAATACACATACAACTGAAATGGCAGAGTAATACTAATAAGGAAAGTGAAGTATAACTTACACAGCACAATGGATTAAGCAATCTGTGTGTGAACATATAGAATGACCCCACTCACATTTTTTCAGTGGGCTTTTCCTGCTGGACATCTTTCTCCTCCTCCATCTCCTCACAAGGGAAACTGTTTAAAGTTCATCTTAGACAATTTTCCTCTATTTCACATGTTCTCTTGCAGTGACTAAAATGAAAAATGTAGTTTATAATCTGATAGAGAAGCAGAGCAATTTTTAACTTGTAGATCCTCCAAAAGTTATCCTTTCTAGTAAGTTACTCTTTTCACTGGTGGCAAATGCAATTTAGTCTGTCTAGAACTTCTAATTTTCTGGAAGCTTGTATTAAATATTAATCTAATACAGCCGTATTGCAACTGTAAATGATTAAACCTACTACAGTAATTCAAACATCTTATTCTTTCCAGCTGAATAAAATCCTAATTCTAAAGACTGCTGTAATGAAGCATGACATATTTGCATTTCAAAACAACAATAATGACAGCAGTGAAAAATATTTCACAATTCACTTTTTTTTGTAAAACTAGATATGGCTTTAATCTTTATTATAATGTCACCTGCTGCTGCCAATATGCTTAAACATCTTTCACAGTTTTCCTATATCCTCAAAAAATTGTTATTCTTATGCATATCACCTGTAAAATTCATTCCCAGCTTCACAGGGATGTGACATCCTGTGTAAAGCTGAAGGCATTTTCTTAGCTTGTTTACTAAAGAAAAGTATGTTATTCAAGCTGTCTGGCTGTCTGTTTCTAATAACTTTCTGAACCCATTGGTTGATTTCAACTAATTCTAAATAAAATTACAAGAAAAGCTGCAAGAAAATTACCACTTACATATAGAGTAGAGACCCAAGTTAGGCATACCCTGAAAGGGCGAGGGCAGAAACCTGTTTACATACCTCTTTTAGAATCAGCTGTCTGTCCAAAAGCATACACTTTCTCACCATCTGATTAGCTTGTATTTGTCTGCAGACTAGCATTGATGATGCTGCTTCTTGCCTAGTATGAATATTGCAGAAATATGGGAAGACTTGGGGAAGAGGAGGGAAGAGGATTCGACAGAAGAGATGCCTAGGTGACAAAATACATAAGTCATAGTTTTTATTGCTTTCCTCATTCAAAAACAGCTTGGTTTTCTTTTCTGTTTTATTTTCACTGTTTTAAGTTATGGTAGAATGAAGGAAAGATTAATTTAAAAGAATTCCTTTGTTTGAATGCCTTTTATTCTTGAAATGCAAAGAAAAATTGAAAATAATGTTCACTTTATAACTACAAGAAAAAAACACATAGAAAGTTCAATGATCAAATGTGAATTTGCCACTTTTGAAAGAGATGCGGGGATCAAGCTCCTCACATTCACGGGTTCAGTAAAATTATTGGCAAGTTTTCTAGTATTATATGATTATTCTTTTATCCAGAACATGTAGATTTAGGGAGAATTTATTGCCAGTGACCAGCTAAGCTACTACTCTGAAACAGCAGCACAGTGTCATACAGATCAGATTACTCTTCTGTGTCTTAGCCAAGATAGATCACATTTGTACACATGTATCATGGTCCCAAACACATTAATGTCATCAGGATATAGAAATATGGTCTCTGGGTTGTGTCAATCCAGCTACAGGGTTTCTGCCAGAGCTGGCTAACATCTGGCCTACCAGCCCCTCCTTGTTGGTGAGAACAAGGTCCAGCATAGCACCTCTCCTCATTAGCTCCTCTACCACTTGGAGAAGGAAGTTATCATCGACGCATTCCAGGAACCTCCCAGATTGCTTATGCCCTGCCGTGTTGTCCCTCCAACAGATGTCGGGGTGGTTGAAGTCCCCCATGAGGACCAGGGCTTGTGAGCATGAGGCTGCTCCTATCTGTCTATAGAGGGCCTCTTCTGCTAGGTTTCCCTGGTCAGGTGGCCTGTAGCAGACCCCCACCGTAATGTCACCTGTCCCTGCCTTCCCTTTAATCCTGACCCATAAGCTCTCGGTTGGCTCCTCATCCATCCCCAAGCAGAGCTCTATGCACTCCAGCTGGTCATTGACATAGAGGGTGACACCCCCTCCTCATCTCCCCTGCCTGTCCTTCCTGAAGAGCCTGTACCCCTCCATCCCAACACTCCAATCACAGGAGCCATCCCACCACATCTCTGTGATGCCAATAAGGTCATAGTCCTGCAGGCGTGTGCATGTCTCTAACTCCTCGTGTTTATTCCCCAAGCTACATGCGTTTGCATAGAGACATTGAAGTTGGGCCCCCGATGAAGCTGTCTTACTGGCTGGAGTTCCTTTGTGCTGCTCTTCGGGTGCTCTCCTGCTGACCTATGATCCTTTTCCAGGCTCTGGGCAGCTATTGCTGGCCCTGGCATCAAACTGGTAGGAGTGGGATGGATTGAGGTTCCCCTCCCCCGGCATCTCTAGTTTAAAGCCCTCTTCACCAGCTTGGCAAGCCTATGACCGAAGATGCTCTTCCCCTTCTCTGACAGATGGAACCCGTCAGCCCTGAGTAGACCAGGTTTCTCAAAGCGAGTCCCATGGTCTAAGCAGCTGAACCCCTGGCTGTGGCACCAGTCCCGTGACCATTTGTTGACTCGCCAGATTCGACTGGCCCTTTCAAACCTCTCTTACTGCTTTCAGTTCTTACTTAAAGCGAGTAACCCTATAAAGAAGCAACTGAAACATCTTGAACTTTGCCTCCTTTCGGCAGAAACAGAAACTTTGCCTCCTTTATGTTAGAACAATTAATTGATCTTATAGTAGCTCAAAGGCTGAAAAGTTTTCACCACTCTTATGAAGTAGTTTTCAAAAAAAGTACATCTCACTTTTTTTTCCCCCCTGCAGAATAGTGCAAGGTAAACTGTTCTTTACAGAGTACTTTACAGAGTAAAGTATTTCCAATTATTGAAAAAAGACAGAGGTATCACCTACTTAGGAAAATTCTTTCTTACTATTCGGTTAGATAAACTGTAAAAATAGCTCTCAGATTCATAAGATGGGAAGCAAGCAAGAAGGAGATGGCTGGAGGATGATAAAGGAATAGACTGATGATTCAGCTAGTATAGATGTAAATCAGTAGATTAGTTTCAGAATCTTTGCATAGCCTCTTGCATGTAATAAGAAATATGGTATGTAGAATTAAATCCTAATATAAACTTAAGCATATTTCTGATAAAATAAAGCCTAATTACAAACCATGGAAAAATGCCTCATTTCATACCTGTATGTTAACCATTAAGTTAATGAGGGCAGAGCATTATGCTACTTATGATTTATGTGATGAAAACATGAAGCTGGGCAGCTACTAGTATTTTCACAAACATAGTCCTATTTGCCAGTGAAATGAATTGCCTAATCGATTATGTAATAAACCTTATTTGTATTTTAGGGCACTTAATCATCTTTAATATGCAACTGGAAGTTCTATTTGCTTTCCAACTCTGCCAAATAATGGAAATTCATTGTACCCAATAGCCTGTTTGGATTTATTTAGCAAGAAAGAAGATTTCTTTTTGTCTTAAAACACTCCTAAATTGCAAGTATAACCCTAAATATGAACTTAACTAGGAGTCAAGGAAACATAGAATAACAACCCAGGGATGACTTGGACATACAAACCCAGAATAAAGACACTGTGGGTTCAGAGATGCAGGTCGACCACAAGGGTTTGGTCTGTTCATCAGTTCTTACTGATCTCTTAGTACTAAAATGCAAAGCAGATGGCCCTATTTGCTAGTTTTATAAGATATTTGTGAAATACAACCTTGTATCACTTAAGGAGTTCTGATATTTGCTGAGGTGGCTTTTCAGGTTTTTTTAAAAAGTGTCCATCATAGTAATGTAGGAATCAGTGAGCCCAGGAACAGATACACTGCTTAAAGGAACTAATTAATTAAACAAGGTTGAATAGAACAGCATGGAACAGAAGATATTTAAAGTACCTTTTTTTCTTCCCTGTTTCTGCACCATGGTGACTAATTTTTATTAAGTCCCCACAGTGAGATATTGAGGGATTTTTCTCAAGATCTCATGCTGTTTTAAAAGGAAACAATGGCTTGTGGTAAAGTCAACTCATGCTGAGATACATTAACTGCACCATGTTATCAGCAGATAATGGTGTTATTAACACATTACCCACTGTGTATATTTCTGAATTAGGATGTTTCCTTGTTAATGGAATTAAGCCATTTTCTTTGAAATGGCAAGTATTGGGCATTTTGACACCATTTTGGAGTAGGGCTGGGGAATACAACTTCATTTATTGGGGATTTTTTTTTGGTGGATATTCCCTCTTTAAGCTTCAGAAAGTACATTTACTTTTATTCTGTTGTCTTGCTTTGAGATTTCATTGAGACTACTCAAAGGACATAATTCTTACAATGAAAGAAAAATATAGAAATATGCTATGTTGGAGAATTGCCACACTATAAATTCTGAACATTCCAAAAAGGCAATGATCTAATACAACAGTAAATAATGACTCTTAGATTGCATAATTGAAGAGCAGTTGCTTAAGTATAGCAATTTTTTTTTCCTAGTTAGGTGGCACTGGCCAGACCCTGGAGTGTAGCAGAAAGTCCAGTTTCTTATTCATTAGAGGAGAGTTGGAGGTAAATACACTTCCTGTAAATTCAACATAATCAGTAAGACTATCCAACCACACATTTGTTACACGTGACCAAATAAAACAAATTGTACTCTTCCTAAAAACAGTAATTCAAAACATGTTGCTGAGATTTTCATGCTGTATTTGCTTCATTCTGAATCTGAGTCCATGCCTGAATAATGATGTAATCGTTCTTCAAACACATGGAAACAAATGCCAGTACAATTATGTGATTAAAAATGAATGTTATTTATGCTTTCCCATGTATGAAATATACATACTTACTGCTCAATTTGTAAACATACATTGGCAAAACCAATGCAATATTTTTCATTGATGATCAATTCATGAACTTGCAATGAGAGGCAAATTAAAGTGCATTTTAAAATTTGACACTAAAACAATCCAAAGAATAGTATTCCAGACTATTAAACCCTGAAAGAAAACTATTTATTCTAGATTTCATAAGATAACAAAATTTTAGCTCTCTGTCTACTCACAGCTTCATAAATTTTCTTGAAAGTATTTCCAGCTGAAAATAAATAAATAAATAAATAAATAGTCTTAATGAAATAGAAATAGGTGCATCTTTCTGGAAGCTGTAAATTTTGAGGTTAATAATGAGGTTGCTGTCTTCTAATTTTGTTATGCAAAGAGGGTAAAGACTCAAAAATACACACGATACATGCTGTATAAAGCAGTATTATGAAATCTATGTTGTATCATAGAAATTCTTCACATTTCAGTACCATAAACCTATAACCATAAACCCAAAATAGCTAAAATATGTAGCTTATTAATTATCTTATAAAGGTTTTGTGAATTAGCAGTAACTGATATTAAGAAAATATTTGATTATCTTTCTAGTTCTATTATGCATATTTTTCAAGATCTGGGCTCCTTCTTTATCATCTCCTTGACTAAGTTCCTCATTTGTATTATGGATGTAATCAATTTTTCATTTGTCAGACCCACCTGTATTTTTTTTTTTTTTTTAATTCAGGCTTCCTCTTTCTGTATGTTTGGATAGTAACAATTACAGTGCAACTCATCTCTACACAGGCTTCTAAATGCTTCTACAATGAAAATAAATCACGAGGGAGTATAATTTTCAGTGCAGGCAGTGATATCTGAAGATTCTAAGTTTACCTGGGAGTCAAGTCTCCTTGGATCTCCTCAACAGCTGAAATAGAGATATGAAAACTGTTTTTATACACTTTAGGAAACTTTAGATGAAGCCTTTTTGTTTCCTTTCTTCCAAGCCAAAGAGGGGTAGACCTTAGCTGTTCTTTATTTTTCCCAGATTATACAATATGAGTGCAAGACGAGACCATCTTTCTTTCATGTGCCTTTTTTTTTTTCTTTTCTTTTTTATCCTGAAGAGCTCTGCTGCAGTCTATACAGTTCAGCCAATGCTTCATGCTAAATACAAACATTGTATTACAGGAAATTCAGAATTGGGAGTAAAGCTCTGTGCAGGTTTATAGCCCTTTTCTAACATATAGCCCTTAAACTATCAAGGCCTTTACATTTTTCCACTCTGTATGGTGACGTAGTCCCACCCAAATTCCACTGGTAAGTATGAGGACATGTTTAGTGAACAACCCCTAATGACTTTTTAATATATAAATATATAGATATACATTGCATATTTATACATATATATAATGTATATTAAAAGTAGACCTAGCACTACAAGGGATTTTCAGTTTCTATAACTTACATTTATTTGTTACATAAGACATAATGATTCTAGTGTTTTTACGCATATTGCTGTAGCATACACGTCACTGGGGAAACACCTTGCAACAAAGTGCTTTCAGAGGAAGAATGCCCTCATGCAATATTGGTGCTAAGTCTGACCAAGGGAGAAAAGTTATACTTTTAAATAGAACCTTTTCTGTTTTCTTTTGGGTTTTTTTTGTTTTGTTTTGTTTTGTTTCCTCTTTGAAACCAAAATAACCAAGGGATATTTTATGCAGGTAACACGAGCACAGAAGAATTTGCAACAGATAACTTTTCTTAGGGTAACATCAGTGTAGATTGTACCAAGTTATTATACCTAACTGCGAGAGGCCTGCACGTCTGTAAGGGTTTCTAGCAGCAAAGTAATAATCCAGCAACTATTTCAGAGTGAGCTAGTGACATCCATTTTAGATATCCACCCATTTAAGCCCTTGGAAAAGGTGTTACCTTTTCTCTTTGCTTTATACTACCTTTTCAAATGGATTTTAAATAGCATCTTTAGATACTGCTGTTATGACCATTCTTAGAGCTCATAGACGCTGAATGCTATACAAAATGATCTTTTAGTAAAAGTTAAAAGTTGGGTAGACAACTCAGAGCTGGAAGTGGAATTAGGAAAATGGCCTAAAATGAGAGAATATCACAGGTGACAGTAATAAAAAAATCTGGTGACATCAATCATATATAGTTAAACTCAAGTGGCAGTAATTTCACTAAATAGAAATTACTTCACAACCTACCTTTGCTTTTTCATACATTGTGGTGATCTGGAAAAAATGTCATTTTTCATGCTAACTAATAAATGAAAGCCAAAATATCATAACTGCAATGCTGGGTTTTTGCTGAATGTCTCTTAACCTGTATAATTTCTTCTTGGGATGCTTCATATGAAAATCCATTACCCACTCAGGAAAAGTAAAACAGGAGTTACAGAAAGTTTTTAATTGCTATTCCTGTTTGCTTTAATGTTTCCATCTCCCTGTTTTCCCCACTCATATCTGGCAGTGAAATGGAATTATAAGACAGTATTTAGCACAAAACTATGCAGTCATATTTTTAATAAATGGACTGAAAATTCTTTTGTTAGAAAAACCTTATGTCTAAATATATTTATTTGCAATAAAGCAAAGAACAGGAAAACACATATTTAGTTTGAAACTGAAACAATATAATACTATTTTCTAAACGTATGATGCTTGTTAATGTCACTGCTACATCTCCTTATTAATTTATTCAGTTTATTAAGTTTAACTTGCATCTACAGATGAACTGATTTTACAGTTTGATTTGCAGCAGGGGGAGATGTGCTTATAATGAATATCTTAGTTTTGCTTTCCCCACATATTTTCATTTAGGAAAATTACATTTCCAGAACAGTGTCATCTGAGCAGGGGAAAAAAAAAAAAATCTCTTTGCATTTCCATTAAAAAAAAATGCAGTGAAATGATGAAAGATAGTTATGTGCTTTAAATTTTAAGGATTTAATAACTTATTTCTAGATACAAGTTCTGCAATTTTAAAGCTATTCTGAAAGGAAGAATAAATGTAGTGGGTTTTATGACTATGGTGCATACCTGTCTTGGGGATTGAGAACTGATTGGAAGAAATGGGATCCACCTGACTAAGAAGGGTGGGTGACTAAGTAGGGTTCCTAAGAGTTCCTTATCTCAACTAAGGAAAAACAACTACCAGTATGCAACTGGTAAACTCAATGTATGTACTTAAAACACAGACTGCTAAAGATGAAAATTGTAATTTCATCTGATTTTCTTTCTTAAGACATAATTTTCTTAAAATCACCTGAAAATTTAAAGCTAAAGGTTAGCTGTGTCTGTATATATGCTTCAGTATGACTGCTAACAGCAAGACCACATGCAGTCATGAATAATATGATTATTTTAATTGTATTATGAAGGGTTAAATGTAGCTTTGTTTTGCTAAAGCATTGTATGAGAGTTTCTCTAGAAGTATTGTAAAAGACAACGCTTATACAGTTAAAAAATGTAAGCATTGGCAAAGCTAATATGCAGTCTCTAAGTCATTATGTTCTTTGTACTTAAAGGGAACAACAAAGCAAACAATAATTTAGGATATGGCTTTTTTTTAAATGAATACTTACGTTCTTTGCATTAGACATGAAAAATCAAGAATAAGACAGAAGAAGAAAGAATGTGTTTTAGGTGAGTCAGGTGGAACTAGGTTTACTTAAAAGCCTGGAACAACCAAGTATTATTAGCAAAAATAGTTTTAGTCATTATTAAAAAGAGTTGTTGAGAAGCAGTCTCATGCCCACGAAAGTGTTACCCTTGAAAACTTCCTGATGAACAACCAGTGCCTGAATGAACTAGGAGTCTGGCAGTTCTAGGATAACCTATGTTTTCCTCAAAATCTAGCTAAAGGCAGAAAGAGAAAATGCCCTATAAGTGGAAAAAAAAAAAAAAAAATTAGTCAAATTTTAACAGTGTGAACAAAATACAAATGGCTATTACTGTTAATTTATTTACAGTGGTACACACATTCACAGTCCAAATTTTCTAATTAGTACAAAAGAAACCTCATTAGCTAGGCTACAGTTAGAAGCAGTTATATGTAAAAAAACCCTTATAAAAGCTAAACCTTTTTCTCACATGCCAGTTTCAGAGACAATGACCAGGGTCAGATAGAGCCCAGTGATCGCACCAGGTTGTTGGTACCAAGGCAGGGCTGAGGTCAGGCCAGGAAGTCAGCTCACAGCTCGGAGTCCCTGTCTGGATAAACAAGAGAAGTGGCCCAGCCAGGCAGGGCTGCGACATAGCTGCAGTGTAGCTAGGTGAGGCCTGGGGGTGGTCTCAGCTGAAAGCAGTTCCCACAGACAGGAGGTCAGCCACAGCCTCTCTGCTGGGTGCCTGGGAGTCTCTGCTGGGGCCTCTGCTAGATTTTTCTTTCAAAGACACCTTTGCACCATCTTTAAGTTGGCCCTGAGCCCCAGCAGCCAAATCCCCCAGAGCAGGAGATGTGCTCTGGGCCATTTCCACTATTCTCAGAGACCCCCAGCCAATGCTTTCAGCATGGGTCCCAGGGGTGTCATGATGAATTGTTGGCATTCTCTCAGCACCCCAGGAGTGGGATGTTAATTAGGGGGTCCTTTTCCTCCTCTTTGCCAGGAAAAACATGTTCTGGAGAGTGATAGTTTTCCTCCTCGCTCTAGGGTCTACTTGGGACCATTTTTATATGTTTTCTAACAAACTTTATGCTTTGCTCGCTCTTTGCTGTTCTGTAACTCTGTGTTACATTTGACTTTACCATAAATGGTGTGCTGTGTGTATGTTGGATACTGTTTTTCTGTTATCCCTAAAATCAGTTTTGCCCAGCTTCTAAGTTTTCATTATTAGTAGTAATGTCCCCTGAGGAGCTATTGATACCCTTGGTAAGTCCGGTATGATATTCAATGTCCACACCCTCAAGGCCTCTGCTATCACCCTAGTCCTGTACTCCTAGATGCTTCATGATTATTATAGGGTTATGGATCACTCATTCTCCACAGCATAATTGTTGTTCTTATCTATGTAGAAATTGTTAACAATGTTATAACACAGTGTCATGCAAAGCTAAAAAAAACCCAAAAACAAATTAAGTAATAACCACTTGGTCATTAGATAATTGCTCTTTCATCTTAACAGATTAAAGCAAAGCTCCAGGCAAATCAAGATTGAGTCCAAAAAAGGCAAGCCTCACAGCCCAGCCTGAGGCTTTGCAAAGTTAGTAAAGTCTGTGGCTCTTATTATCAATGGCAATACTGTGTTTACAGTGCTCTAGCTATTTTTTAACTAAAAAGATACATAAAAAAAACCCCAGTCTTGCTCATCGTTTCCAAGTTTAGATAGAATGATTTAATCTGTCATTTACCTTCTGAGAAGTAGGTGTCATGGTAATAGTTTTCATATTGCTGATTTTCTTGTACATTTCTTAGTACAGTGACATTGCCTAAACTCAGAACATATAAATAAGAATACAACAACTTAATAAATAGCGCATGTTGACTATGTTCCTTTTTTTGAAGCGTTTGTTCTTGTAAGCCTGTTGAAAACAGGACCAGTATGGAATAAGATAAATGATTTATTAATTTTGTTAAATAAAGATTAATTACGCAATAACATGTCTATCATATATAGGAAATAGGGAAATTCCACTTTTCTTAAAGTATTTCTGTGCTATATCTAGAACTTTTATGAATCATTAATATTGTTTATCATTGATACCATCCATGAAGGGTATTTGTCTGATCTTTTTTATTTTTCTATGTTTTCTTTCAATAAATATCACACTGACCCATAAAGGATCCATGGACCCGTAAAGCCTTCATGACCCATAATCACATTCGTGATTCTGTTTGGGACCTATTGTTTCACTGTGCTGAAACAATGATGGCAAATTTTTTAAAACCAGCGATCCAAACCTACCTGAAAACATGAGGGTACTCATTTCTGTAGGCAACACTGTAAGATTCATTCCATGTGGTATTTGAGATCAGTATATTTCTCTTTGTAATTCACATGCATATGAAAACAAGTAAAAGGTAATAGTTCTTCATAACGTTGAATAGTAGAACCTGGTATTGTGTGTGGATTCAGAATTTTTTATCATCAGAAGGGGATGGACAAGAGAGAGTTATTGAATATGTGTAGAGCATTTACTGCTCAGAAGTCCACAATTCAGTGAGACAAAGAAAGTATTCAGGGGAAGTATTACTATGTATTTTTATAGTCTTGTGCTTTCTTCTCTGTGTCTGCTTTTGGCTATTATCAGAGACAAGGTAGAATTAGATGTACCTTTGAACTAACCTAGTATAGCCATCCTGATTTTCGATGTTACTTGCCACAAAGGCAGATATGCCCCAATTATAATCATATCTAGTTATTTGCCTGAAACCAGGCAACACAGGAAGGAGGGAACTCTTACAAACATCATAAACACTTTCAGGTTCCTTATCAAGCGACATTTACCACTTGGCTTTTGAAAACAAGATGAACATATTTTAAATTTTAATAAAATAGCATTTACTTTCCTATCATCTTCTAAGTTAGAATCACTACTGATATCACTGAAAAACAGAAATATAACAGTTGGAATTCTGCAGTAAATTAAAAAAAAAAAAAATCCCACTGGTATATAGTTCTTGTACCTTCCTCCTTCCCACTGATTTATATAGTTGTTGTACCTTGTTCCTTGTTAAGCACTTCCAAACTGAAATTTCATTTTACTTTTGTCTATACAAAATTTTGTGCATTCCTATGTTTTGCACATGACATCTCATGTGCTTAATTCATATTCTTATTCTATTCAAGCATCTTTCAAATTCTAGTGCAAGACTGTTTCTAATGAGTTTAAAAAAAACTAACACTGATCAGTGTAGTGACGTATCTCCAAGTCCACATAAAATTAATTAACTAGAACTTCTCCTCTGCGTATGAAGAACTGATCCTCTGATAATTTCCAGCTCTTCTAAATTAGTTTTGTTTGTCAAATATCTGCTTGGAATCTTATATAAAAACATCCTCTGAACAGTCGTCATTTTTAATATAGCCCAAAGTATAAATTTATTTATGTATTTCTCTGTTCATAATGGTTCCCAACTGTACTTGCTAGGGTTTTGTTTTCTACAACAGGATTGTTTCTGAGCTGCAGTGTTGCAAATTGTGTATGATCTATGAACTTCTACCATCTGTATGTAATTTCAGTCAACTGCTTTTTGCTGATTTATCTACTCAGAGCTTAAAAAATACACCAGTGTAATGCACAGTTCAAATAACAAGGAAATGTGACATGTTTAGACATATTTTAAAGGTGCTTTCTTTCTGATAACATTAATGATTTAAATTTATTTATTTATTTATTTATTTATTTATGGTTAAAAAACAACTCTATGTGCAGAGGGAGTTGATGGTGAATCTGAAATAAAATATAAAATCGATAATGTTCTTTCCCAGGAAACTCAGTCCTTCTATTAGAGCTCCTAAATAGAACCTTTCAAGAAAGAATTTGACTGAAAGTGAAAATCCTATAGTCATTTCTCATATCATCCTGTCTTTGTACACCATCTAAAATTCCCTTCAGATGGAAGACTCTAGATAGAAGATTCATGAGAATCTACAGATGATGCAATGTGTCCTCAAGAAATAAAATCTATCCCAAGAATTTCACAGGCAGGCGTTCCCCTCATCCCCCCAAAATATTTTTTTTTGTCTGGGAAAGAACATGGTATGAAAGCTGTTGAGATGTAATAGAGATGGTAGCATAAGAAAGAACTGAGAGCAGCAGGGAGAGCTCACAAATGAAAAAACAAACAAAAAACCAAACAAAACCACAAACAAACAAAAAAAAACCTGAACCAAAAACGTTAGGACAACCAAGAAGCTGTCACATTGAGGTACATGAGATAAGGTCATTGAGAGACTAGGATGAAGGAGGGTAACATGGACCTAAGACATTAGAATAGTGAACAGAGTGAAGAATTAGTGCTAGAGTGGCAAAAGAAAGAGACTTTGACTGCAAAACAGGAAGATGTTGATGCAATTTGGGCAAAAGAATTAAGGAATGAGAAAAAGAAAGTCAGGCCACTGGGAACAATGAGTGGAGGGTAGAATTAACAAACAAGGAGAAGGAGAATCATCAGGATGGACACAATGGGGCAGGGTGTTGTGGTGGTGGTCCTGTAAAACTGCAGTGCTGAAAATTATCATTTAATCCAAATTGATTACTAAAATTCAATGAGAAAAATCATGTATGATCCAGGTGTTACTTTAAAGATCAGAAGATACAGGACAAATCAAATTTAAGAACTTCAGAAGTGCTATTTTAGTATAACTGTTGAATATTATAGAAACTGGATTTTTTTTGTAAGGAAATGACAATGTGAGGAAATTAAGGAAAATATGAATATCATAACATTCATAGAGATTTCATTACAATGTGGTGGCTCTTGAGATGCATAATTTCTCTGTTGTGCTTCATTGTGTATCACATTAAGGAAGTGATCGCTGGAATTCATTTTATAAATGGATAGGTAGCAACGGTCAATAAATTCCTTGCACTGTTTGATTGTTTATATGCATCTGTGACATCATTCATACATAATTTTACTAGCAAATGATGGCAAACTCCATAGGTTGTTCATTCATTTTTTCTTTTCTTCTTTTTCCCTTCTTTTCAAGAGAGAGAAAGTTTCAAAAGCTAAGTGATTATGTTCCACTTTTAGTTGAACATTCAAGATATTAGGATAGAAGGAAAACAACCATATAACAGCCAAAAGCATCAACTAGTTTTCAGGACTGGACCCCTGGCAGTGTCCACCCATCACAGTGTAATATTATTAGCTTAAACATGTACCTTGCAAGTAACTTCCTTAATGGTACTACACTGTATTACTGTAGGTACTGTCACTTTGTGACTCTTGCAGAGCACCCTGAAAATCTTTTATTGCCTGATAATTTGAATTAAATTAATTCTCTACTCAATGAAAATGTGTTTAACAAAATAACACTAAAGTAATTTGACTTGAAGATATCATGTAGCAAAAATGCCCATGAATTCCATGTCCATGAATGATAAAAGTATTTTCTGACAATTCACGTCACATACCTGGCAATTTGCTTGTCCAAAAAATGGGATGCATGTATAATTTCAAGAAATGGGAATCTAGCTGTGCTAGATGTGCACATTTAAATTCTAGTTCTTTCAAGTCCTTTTTACAGGGATGCTAGTCTGTCAATCGTATTTCTATTTATTTCTGCAATATGGTTTAAACCTGAGTAGTTTTACATGCCTATGTTAGAACTGCTCTGTTTTAAGGTAAAAACACAATGTATTTCTGGAATAGTTTCTTCTACTTGATAGTTTCTCAATGTGGGCTTTTCTCTTCTTTGTGCTTCTTCATTTAATTTCATGCAAGAATTTAAAACACAATTGTATAAAATATTCACTGAGATTTGAGTCCTGATAACGGAAAAGAATAAAACTCTCTCCCTTTTTCCTCTGCTCTTGAGACAAGATAACTGGTGCCCATCTCTCATTCTTAAAGTGAGATCCTTCAAGATGTCTTTGCCACCTACTCCCCATGGACTACAAAAGCCTTATCCCTGGTAGCAGTACGAACTACATTTTTTGGAAACACACACACACACACACCCTTTTATGCCCTTCTTATCGCACTCTTATTACAACTCTACTAAGGGCCATATATTTGTTATTGTTCAAGACAGAAAATGGTGTTCAGAGTCGCCTTGCAGCAGGTTTGTAATATTCCCAGTAATTAGGTCATGGGAATTGGGAGACAGAAAAGATGGATCTTTGCAACCTAGAGGGAAATCTGCTACAGCCTGATTGATTCCAAAGTTTTGGCATGGAAAACTTGTCATTTGATGATTAGTTTGCAAACCTCTCATGCCAAATAGTGGTGTTTGTTCATAAAACATGCTACAGTCGTCTCTCCCCAAGGCTTAGTAGAACAAACTATGTGACAATAGAAAGTTGCTGAGAGTATCAGTACTTGCAGTCAATAAGAGTTAACAGGCAACATAATTCAGAAATGCTATGCCTAATAAAGAAACAGAGGCAGATTTAAGTTTCACTTGTCCTGGGCATAGAAGTGGATCAGAAGGCCTTTAGCCAATATGTATATGTATATGTATACACACACACTATATACATTATTTATAGTGTATTTTATACATGTTACATATTATATACATGTTACATAATAATGTTGAGACATCTGTTTGAAATATAGAATAGGTCTGTAAGTTGTACATATGTATTTTATAAATTTAAATATGAATGTAATCTTAGTGATGTTACAGGCTAAGGAACTTCCAATATTACAAACTTCAGCAAGATGGAAATAAGTCCAAAATATTTCAAAGGATTACTTGGGCACAGATTGATGACTTGAATAAGTCATCATTGAATACTTTCTTTCAGTTTACTGCACACCACTATATAAAAATAGGATTTTATATAGTAAAATAACAAAAAAAAATATTTTCACTGGTGGTGTATATTCTAGCCTAGAGAATTTCCAAGTCATTCAAAATATTTCTAGTTTTACAAAATTATCCACATAAATTTAGGAACAAAGTTTACAAAGTTATCTATGCTGCAAATTCATTTGTATAATTTGCTTTTTTCAAATTTACACATTAGAAATTCTTCAGAAATTCCTCTTGTACACATAGTTAGGTTTCATACTAATTAGCACTAGTGTGAGGCAAGGATTCCTGAAAGTATAAGCATAGAATGATAGCAAAGGCTGTGAAAATACAGTGACGGAGGTCCCTTCCCACCCAAACTACTCTATGATTCTATGATTCTGTTTCAGAGGCTCCAGGAATATAAACACAAATCGCAAATGGTCACTGAAAGAATGCAGCCTTGAGAGCTCTATTCTATAGCAAAGAGCAGAAAGAAATCATTCTGTATATGGTGAAACCCCAGAGGATAAAAGACAGTTACAGCCTCATAGTGAGCAAAGGAAGAACAGAAAGGAAAGAATTACGCTAGCAGTCTGTCCCCTGCCTGGGGATGCTGAACCTGATCAAAGCTACTCTTCCTCCTCTTTCTCATTCAGTGGAAGAGAGAGAGGTTTACTACATTTTGCAACTGTAACTCAGCAGTCAAATTTAAAATTACTTTAAATATAACTGAGTTAAGTAAACTAGAATTTTAAAGAGCCATATGTGCTTGTGTGTGATTTTCGCTTCAGCCTTCCAGCATAACAAGGTAGTTGACTACCAAGTCTGAGTAAATTTGGATGCAACAAGTGTGAAGATGAAATCATTACTTCAGTGTAACAGAATATACACTGGATTTTTATTAGGTAATTCTGATAGAATCTGATCTCAGGTTGCTCTGTTACTCTCACAGCAAGAGATTAAGGTCTGAAACAATATCTTCTTGCATTAAGAATATGAATGATGATGATAAAAGATGACAAAGGTGATTTATACATGTGCCAAAATTAAAAAAAATGTCATTAAGAGATGAAGAACTTGGTTTAAGGGGTTAGGAAACCAAATAGAGAACAAAGTAGGAACAAACTGTGGGATTAGCACACATTCTATCACAGATCACTCAAAAACAGGGGCAATGGGGACACATGGAGATTTTGCCTGTCAATGTTCCCAGTAACAGAAGATATACCTGCTGAGAACCTAATTCTGTGGTGCTATATGGATCATAAATAATAATTAAATATGATAGTAATAATAATAGGATGAAGGCTGAAAATCTTTCATAAATAATAAGCAAAGAAAGAGCATGGAAAGCTCATCATATGCATCAGCAGATTTCTTAGGAGCCTTCAGGAAAGGAGTAATTCCAGTGATGAAACTATGGTAACAACTGTCTTTGGCCTGCTAAAACAAGAAGGAAATATCTCAACGGTCTTAAATTATCAGAACTCTGTTGAAGTCATTGAGAGAATATTAGTTTATATCAACACCGGATACGTCACTCTATTCTGTAACAGTTCAAGACAGTTATTAGCATAACTGGAGGGATGGAACACCTCTGCTATGAAGAAAGTCTGAGAGAGTTGGGGTTGTTCAGCCTGGAGAAGAAAAGGCTTCGGGGACACCTTCTTGCAGCCTATCAGTACTTAAAGGGGGCTTATAAAAAAGATGGCGGCAAACTTCTGAGCAGGGCCTGTTGCGACAGGACAAGGGGGAATGGCCTTAAACTAAAGGGGGACAGATTTAGACTAGATAGAAGGAAGAAATTTTTTTACGTTGAGGGTGGTGAAACACTGGCACAGGTTGCCCAGAGAGGTGGTGGATGCCCCATCCCTGGAAACATTGAACGTCAGGTTGGACGGGGCTCTGAGCAACCTGATCTAGTTGAAGAGGGGTTGGACTAGATGACCTTTAAAGGTCCCTTCCAACCCAAACTATTCTATGATTGTATGATAACTGACACCACAGCAGAAGCAGCAGTAGCAAAAAATGTTGGTAGTTTTGATCTGATATCTTGATACTGTCAGATTGAATTGAAGGAGAAGAAGAGATCAAGGAAAAAAAAATGTCTTTGTGAAACCTTATGGATGCTTTCAGTCTTGAGTATTACCAGACTGATGAATGATCCCATACTAATCCATTGGGTTGTTACAGAGCTAAACAAGTCTGGGGAACAGTAAACCTCCTCACACACTTAGAAAATTTCACAGTAACATCATCATCATCTGGAATGATGGGTCTTGATGTTTAGGATGCCACAGTTTGTCTTGTCTGAAAATGAATGTAAAACAAGGGATAACATGACCTAGCAAATATCCTATTTGGCAAGGAGGGCGTAACAGGAAAGTTACTTGAGACACCATGTAGAGTATACAGTGAGACTGTAGATATCTTTTGTTCTACTACAGATATGTACCAAAGATTAAAGACATAATACTGTAATGCTGCTAATTGGGGCAGACTCTGTGGATAGAGAATTATTTAGAAATCTTCAATATTTTTCATACATTAACTATTAATATTAACAGTTTCAAACCTTCTATCTGTAATAATAATTAAATTTAATATGTATCAAAATTGTTTTCAGATTTGCACATGACTTTGGAAAGATTGGATAAAATAGGCAATGGCTTTTAGAAAATACTGGGGGAATGAATCAAATTTGTCTATAGTAGTTTAGGAGGCACTTGAAACCCATTATGTAGCTAAATTTATAGGAAATGAGGTTCAGCCAGGCAGGCAAATTTAAGAGTTTTCCTGTTCAGATTATTTTACTTGAATACTGAACTAAGTTTTTCTGTGCATGTAAAATTAAAAACAGTGATCTTTGGTAGGATTAGGAAGCAATTTTTTATTTATCTGGTGACAGTTACCTTGTGCACAAAGAAAATGGGTTGTTGGATGAATAAGATCATTAGGATTGTTGTGTAATAAACACACTATTTAAGCGCTTCTATATTTTAGCACTCTCAGTAGATGCTAAATATTAAATAATGAGATTATGCTTTTAGCGTCATCTTCATTAGGATAAAATCTGGGTGGACATCATTCATGTTTAGATGGATTTTTTTGTTGGTTCACTTCTGGGTGAAGATTGATGCTAGAAAGTTTGGGACATTTATAAGAGAGTTTACTGTTCAGCCAGGCTGAGATAAGCTGTTGTATTAGACTACTAGTGATCAATTTTCATATTGTCAGCAGTCTAGTGCAAAGTGAAGATTACAGACACACACACACACACACACACACACACCCGAGTTATATTCTTTTATAGCAGAGGTATAAATCGGAAAGTATGTGATTTAAAACTTTGAAAGATCTGTGTCACTGTCTCCAAAGTCTCCAGTTCTTTCAACTGTATGTCCAGCTCTGAGCTATTCCACTGTCACACACCTCTTGAACAAGTCAAAAAACTTCTAGTTTCACATCTTCTAGTGAAATTTCATATAAATAGCTAGCTATATGGCTTACATTAACTTGGTTTTTTAATCAGTTTTTAAAGTCCCTTCTTCATTACATATCACACAAAACATTAACCTTTAAATTAAAAAGAAACAAACAAACAAGCAAGATAATGTCAGTGTAGTAAGCAGGGCAGGGTTCCATCAGGAGCAGAATTTCTCCCACAAGTTGTTTTTACCTCACATCTAGTTCATTATTACTCATTTTGTTACCCAACACAGATTGTAATGATTTTACATTAGTTTCTTATATGCTTCCAAGAACTCTGGACAAGAATGTTATAAGGAAAAAAGTAGTTATAAGAAAGCAAAAAACAGAAGAGCAGAATAACTAGTAGATAAAACTTCTGCTGAATAACTTAGAAGTGGTCATGTTTGCAATGTTATTATGTTTTGCAGAATCGTCCTACAATTCACATGGGGAGTTTTCTCCGGGATTTTCATTTCCACAGTTATAGTCACTTCTAGAACGATTATAGAAGAACAAAAGATTATTTTTAATGATGATCTCACAAAATTTATCTATTTTTTCCTCTGTTAAAAGCTTGATATTTTTCCCTGTTGGGTGGTAAAAAAGAGATAGTGAGTAGCTATACTGTTCATATCGTCTTGTTATTAAACTGATAATCCACATCTGCTGTATAGGAAGGAAATCAACAGCAGGAGGTTGTATGTAATGGGATTTTGCAGATTATAGTGAATGACAGACATGAAGACTCCCAGCACATGTAATGATTCATAGGATAGCATCCAAAACCTTGTTTTTTCCAATTTTGCTAGTTTGGGTAATTTAGGACTCAGTTCTTCATGCAAAACTCTTGTGAAAGACCTGTCAAAACTAGTTCTGTCCTCCATATCAGTTTTGCCAGGAGAAATACATAGGGCCTGATTCCAATTTACTCTGATTACTTTAAATTTACATGTTTCTACTGATTCAGTATTCTGAAATTATATTACTGTGCCACAATTATATATGATAGAATAGGTTTGTGTGTTACTAACTAGCGAGGAGCAAGTAAATCATTGCCATTTACACATTATCCAAAATCTACTGAATATACTTACCTTGTCAATTCTGTATCTTTCGTAGACAAATCAGTGTTTCAGTTATACAGCATAATATAATGCTGAAACATGGTTGATGACAGAAAGCTTGATATTTATATTATCACTCCCATTTTTAAACTAAGAAAAGTTAACTCCAAGCAAACCCATATGTGACAAGAAAATGAAACAAAGGAGACATACTTTAAAAAAAAAAAATCTTTTCACATGCAATTATTTATAATAAAAATGTATTATTTATTTACATCAATATATTTTCAAGCTGTAAATTAAACATTTATTGCCTTTAACTGATAAGAGTGTTACAAATGAAATGTAAATGAGTATGGCTCATAAGAAAACCAATGTGATTTACCCATACCAATAGCAGCAATTGTCATGAATATAATTTATCATATGTCAGCACAATATACTATATATACGAACTGTTATGCAACAATACATTTACCCTGGCAAAGTTCTTTTTCACATGAAAACTAATCCATTACAAATCCAGTAAACCTACGTCACAAAACAAAACACTTTAAGACAAAGAAATATATAAACATTTCTCTGCTGAAATATTTTTATTTTGAACTGTAGCTTTCTTATACCTAATTCTGTCTTTTAACTTCCTTTGTTTTAAACTTTTTTTTTTTTTTTTTAAACTGTATAATGGATAAAATTAGTGTTATTTTAGGTTCATTTAAGTCATTGTCAAAATCCCATTTATGTAACAGAAGACAGAATATAACCAAAGAAATACATATATTTCTCATATGCTTATAGGCACTGATAGAAAAAAATAAAGATTTTTATGTATTAAAGTAAATACTTATTTCTTGGTTACTTTAATTATCAAAAGGTATTGACAAAATGAGCTAAGCAAATAAACCATGTCTATGTTGCATAGATAGCATAATAAACATAATACTTTTGTCAAATTATTAACAATATTTTGCCTGTGCTACAAGCATAACAGTCATTATACTCACAACTTTAAAGTAATAAAATCTTAGAAACATAATTTTTTCAAAGTTCAAAACTGGTATGCAATATCCCATAACATTTCATTTTTTTCTTGATTATTTTTGGAAGTATTCACTGAGGAAACATTAATTTCTGTATTCCATTTACATATAACAACTTTTTTTTTTTCTTTCTAAGAGACACTAAATTGTTTTAACACAATTTCTTTCAGCTTCCGTTTCACCTCAGGTTCCATCTGCTGTATGTCCTTTATACCTGAACAAATAACTTTACAGGTTCCAAAGAATTAATGAAGCAATACTAATATTACAAGTCTAAATTAAAGAGTAATAATAACATAGACTATGTACTCATCCCTTCAGAACATCAGCCACTATTTTGAGAGTCACATTTGGTTTTAAGTAGAATAAAAAATACTCAAGAATTGGATTTTTGTTCTGATGACCCTTCTCAGTGCAGGATCTCCTTTCTTTTCTCTATTTTTCCTTTCCCCCAAGCATAACTTTTAATTTCACTACCTCATAGGAAAAGACAACTTTTAACAAATTTGGCCCAGTGTTTTTCATAAGAGTAGAAGTATAAAGCTAACTGTTAAAACATGCTGTTTACCAGTTATGACCTTCTTTTGTTTTGATACTCATGTCAAAATAATGGACTTGTTTTAATAGGTTTCCATCAGAAACTATTGGTACCGTGAGGTTTTCACAGAAGGTGCAAGGGATTTTTCCCTACTGGCTACTCTATTAGATGAAATTTATAAAACTTCTTCCTCATATTCCAAGCTGTCTTGGCTCTGACAGTGGACTTCAGTCTGCGGTCTTGTGTATTTCATTCATGCTAGTGTCTAAATAAAGATAATTGTCTTTTCAATAGCAATTTATGTTGTTCTTTATTTTTCCCTATATATTTCCAGTTTTGTGACTATCTATCAAGTACACAACAAATATTCTTAACATTCCTTTAAGAGTTGTTAAGATAAATAAAGCCATTGCTTTATTTCTTCTCTGGATACCAGCAGATTTATTTCTGTTTAAGAATAGAAGAATAGTTAAAGGAAGACAACGTTCACAATATCTAGCTATCTTGTCTACTTACTAACCTGGTGATAGGCCAAAAAAAAAATACTTTTTACACTGGCAGTCTCCTAGTGGTGACTGAAAATGAAATCTCCAGGTTGTTGGCAGGATTGGCGTGTTCATCCCCACATGCAGGTAGCATGCTCAGCAAAGTGCCATGTGATGAACCATGAAGTGATTTGTAGATCAAAGCAGACTCTATGCAGTGTGTCCAGCCTTCTGTAGTTCCAGGAAGACATATACTTTTTGAGGCTTAGGAAAAACTAAGCCTTCTCTGAAGAATACTGAGT
This sequence comes from Aptenodytes patagonicus, assembly GCF_965638725.1. Classification (NCBI taxonomy): domain Eukaryota; kingdom Metazoa; phylum Chordata; class Aves; order Sphenisciformes; family Spheniscidae; genus Aptenodytes; species Aptenodytes patagonicus. Next base: position 21,906,589 of record NC_134952.1, on the reverse strand, counting down.
CTGACTTTTGCTTATGAATGTCAGAAATGGAAGCAAAGCAGAGAATAATTTGTTCTGTGAAAAAACATCTGCTTGACAGTAAGAGCTTTGCTGCTTCCTAAGAACTTCTTTGCCCAAGTTTGTCTAGGTTTCATCTGGAACTCTGCTGTGGGGTTGCTTAAAATTAATTAATTCTAAAATGCTTTGAAACATATTTATGATTCAAATAATAATAGCTAAAAAAAAAACAAAAAAAAATTTCTGACCAGTTTTATTCTTGAATGCCCAGTAAAGTTGTTTATTTCTCCAAGAGTTTTTAGCCATGCAAAATTTGCTGTTAATGGGAGAGGAAAGACACAGGAGATAATGCCCTAATATAATTGTTTCTTCAGTGGTTAGTTGCAGCCCAAATATGTACAAAAGCAGTGAACAGCCTGACATATATACGCTCCTGAATATCCCAGGAGTACTTGCTGCACTTGTGGTACAGGTTGCTGGCATTAAATATGCTTCCTGGTTTCTTTTTGTTCTAGAATGACAAAAAGCTGTCTGTGACACATGTGACTCTTAAATCCAGGAATCATATGTTGCTTTGGGGCAAAAAAAAAAAAAAGGAAAATAATACTGGTTCACCATTAATTTATACTTGCTTGTCTGCTTGGGGTTAAAATTCAGGAACGGTGCCAAAATTCTATATCTACATCCATTTTTCTTAGTGCGTGCCCCCTGAAAAAGGACCTGAGGTATGAACACCTAATGGAAAATCATGCTGAGGCACCCTTCTTCCATGTAGATACTGATCTGGACAAGCAATTCTCTTCTTTTTTAACCAGAGCATTTCTTCCAAACTTTAACTGCCCATGTGGTGTCAATTCATCTTCAACATACTCCATAGTGGTTGATCAGTCTTCCTAAATGAAGCTTTTTTATCATTCCATAGTAGGTTATCCAGAGCATTAGTCATCTTTCCTTGATGTTTTCTCACAATATATCAACATGTTCCAGTGATATTCTAGTATGCTTAGAGAATGAAGGACAGAAGTCCTGTGATGATTTTATTGTAGTTATTGAATCTCATTAACTACATTATAGAAAAAATAGGTGTAGCCTTTGTACAAATGTGGAAATATGCAATCTGAATAAATATTTTCACTAACTGAATGTTTGTGTTAACCTTTTCAACTGATGTATAAAGAAGCTTGCAAAATATGCTATTTTTACTTTGTACAGCACAGTATTTTCCTGCTGTTGTATTTTCCTGATACAGTAGTATTATTTACTAGTGTGGGTTGTTTGTTTTTTCTACATCCGTAGCTATGTTATCATGATTTCACGTATCATCCTGGATCCCAAGAGATATAACAGTTTAGAACAGTTAATGATCTGTTTCATAATTATCCGGAACTGAATACTGTGTATGTTGGCATATTGCAATAAATTTACATACCCAGAAGCTAGGAGGGCCATATGTTTGGGTTTTCTACTTAGAGGTGTATCCTGGTGGTATTTCTTACATTTGCTCATTTTTCTCAGAGTTCTGATTTTATAGGTAGATTAGACACAGTGCATTTAGCCTTGTCTCAGTGTATGCTCACTTCAGTCTTCAGTCTGGTCTCCACACTTCCATCACTTTCCCACTCTTGCGTTTGTAACAAGGATGGCTCCCTGAGTGTGGAAAGAAATGTAACACAGCTTTAACACATGTACAGGTATAATACATGAGTTTTGGTGGAGCCTGGGTACTGAGCACATGCAATCAACTGTGAGTTCACAGGAATGAATTGCACATAAATCAAGTCAGAAGCAGAGATAAAAGTTGCATTGCAAACTTGATGTTTAAAAACTCAACACAGAAAACATTGGAGACTGCACTCTTTGGCAAGAGTTTGGATATTCTGAAACAGCAGCAGCTAGGGAAGATGAATAGGAGTGTAAATTATCTGAGACAGCAGAGTTTGGTTGTCATAATGAAGTTTCCTCTACTTGAGGACCATTCTAATATGGTCTTTTGGGGGACACACAAAGCAAGCATAATGTTTATTCCCAGCTCTCCCCTCTGTCTCCACATAAACTCTGCCACAAATATTTGCTTGCTTTTTTTTTTTTTTTAAAAATCTTGGAAGTATACTAGTGCTGGAAAATATGCTAGCTGCAATCACTGCATACCAAGGACAAAATTGTGTAAGTGTGCTAATTAGAAATCCAAGACATTCTAAGTGCTTCACGTCTGAAGTAAGACTTTATCCCCACAGAATTAGCACTATTATTCAGTTAAGTAGAAGAGAGATTTATTTGGACCTAGGTAGATAAAACAACTTTCAACTTTTAATGTCTTCATCACAAATATACTGAAAGTGGTTTTAATGTAGTGCATGAATTGCATACTGAGTTCAAGGAGATATAATGAGTTTTTGATGCAAGCTACAAAGAAAGAAATAAAACGGAATATAACAGAAAATTGCTGTTCCAGTTTCCAGCGGGCAGTTCCCCAGACAGAGTAGAAGGGCTGATCTTACTCCTGATCTTAATGAAGAAACTTCTGACTCGTACGTACAAGAAATGAGAAATGAGTACTGTGATGAGGATTAGAGGGGCCCTGCCTCCAGCCAGGGGGAGGAAAGGGACAACCGGGTTTACTGGACTGTGTGGATTCGGTGGCCTGGCACGTCAGACCCACAGAAGTATAAGGCTCTAGTAGACACCGGTGCACAGTGTACCCTAATGCCATCAAGCTATACAGGGGCAGAACCCATCTGTATTTCTGGGGTGATGGGGGGATCCCAACAGCTAACTGTATTGGAAGCTGAAGTAAGTCTAACTGGGAACGGGTGGCAGAAGCCCCCCATTGTGACTGGCCCAGAGGCTCCGTGCATCCTTGGCATAGACTACCTCAGGAGAGGGTATTTCAAGGACCCAAAAGGGTACCGGTGGGCTCTTGGTATAGCTGCCTTGGAGATGGAGGAAATTAAACAGCTGTCCACCTTGCCTGGTCTCTCGGAGGACCCCTCTGTTGTGGGGTTGCTGAAGGTCGAAGACCAACAGGTGCTGATTGCCACCACAACGGCAATATTGCACCAACGGAGACTCCCCGATTCCCATCCATAAGCTGATTTGTCGACTGGAGAGCCAAGGAGTCATCAGCAAGACTTGCTCACCTTTAACAGTCCCATATGGCCAGTGCGGAAGTCTAATGGAGAGTGGAGACTAACAGTAGACTATCATGGCCTGAACGAAGTCACAGCACCGCTGAGTGCTGCTGTGCCGGGCATGCTAGAACTTCAATACGAGTTGGAATCAAAGGCAGCCAAGTGGTATGCCACAACTGATATTGCTAATGCGTTTTTCTCAATCCCTTTGGCAGCGGAGTGCAGGCCACAGTTTGCTTTCACTTGGAGGGGCGTTCAGTACACCTGGAACTGACTGCCCCAGGGGTGGAAACACAGCCCCACCATTTGCTGTGGACTGATCCAGACTGCACTGGAACAAGGTGAAGCTCCGGAACACCTGCAATACATTGATGACATCATCATACGGGGGAACACAGCAGAAGTTCTTTTTGAGAAAGGGAAGGAAATAGTCCAAATCCTGCTGAAGGACGGTTTTGCCATAAAACAAAGTAAGGTCAAGGGACCTGCACAGGAGATCCAGTTTTTAGGAATAAAATGGCAAGATGGACGTCGTCAGATCCCAATGGATGTGATCAACAAAATAACAGCCATGTCTCCACCAACTAGCAAAAAGGAAACACAAGCTTTCTTAGGCGTCGTGGGTTTTTGGAGAATGCATATTCCAAATTACAGTCTGATTGTAAGCCCTCTTTATCAAGTGACCCAAAAGAAGAACGATTTCAAATGGGGCCCTGAGCAATGACAAGCCTTTGAACAAATTAAACGGGAGACAGTTCATGCAGTAGTCCTTGGGTCAGTCCGAGCAGGGCAAGTGTAAAAAATGTGCTTTACACCGCAGCCGGGGAGAACGGCCCTACCTGGAGCCTCTGGCAGAAAGTACCAGGGGAGACTCGAGGTCGACCCCTAGGGTTTTGGAGTCGGGGATACAGAGGATCCGAGGCCCGCTATACTCCAACTGAAAAAGAGATATTGGCAGCATATGAAGGGGTTCGAGACACTTCAGAAGTGATCGGCACTGAAGCACAGCTCCTCCTGGCACCCCGACTGCCGGTGCTGGGCTGGATGTTCAGAGGGAGGATCCCCTGTACACATCATGCAACTGATGCTACGTGGAGTAAGTGGGTCGCACTGATCACACACCGGGCTTGAATGGGAAACCCCAGTTACCCAGGAATCCTGGAAGTGATCATGGATTGGCCAGAGGGCAAAGATTATGGAATATCGCCAGAGGAGGTGATGCGTGCTGAGGAGGCCCCAATGTATAATGAACTACCAGAAAATGAGAAGCAATATGCCCTGTTCACTGATGGGTCCTGTCATCTTGTGGGAAAGCATCGGAGGTGGAAAGCTGCTGTGTGGAGTCCTATATCACAGGTGGCAGAAACTGCTGAAGGAGAAGGTGAATCGAGCCAATTTGCAGAAGTAAAGGCCATCCAGCTGGCTTTAGACATTGCTGACCGAGAAAAGTGGCCAGTGCTCCATCTCTGTACTGACTCATGGATGGTGGCAAATGCCCTGTGCGGGTGGTTGCAGCAATGGAAGCAGAGCAACTGGCAGCGCAGAGGCAAACCCACCTGGGCTGCCGCATTGTGGCAAGATATTGCTGCCCGGGTGGAGAACCTGGTTGTAAAAGTCCGTCACGTAGATGCTCACGTACCCAAGAGTCGGGCCACTGAATAACATCAAAACAACCAGCAGGTGGATCAGGCTGCTAAGATTGAAGTGGCTCAGGTGGATCTGGACTGGCAACATAAGGGTGAGTTATTTCTAGCTCAGTGGGCCCATGACACCTCTGGTCACCAAGGAAGAGATGCAACATACAGATGGGCTTGTGATCGAGGGGTGGGCTTGACTATTGATGCCATTGCACAGGTTATCCATGCGTGTGAAACCTGCACTGCGATCAAGCAAGCCAAGTGGTTAAATCCCCTCTGGTATGGAGGATGATGGCTGAAAGATAAATATGGGGAGGCCTGGCAGATCGATTATATCACACTCCCACAAACCCGCCAAGGCAAGCACCACGTGCTTACAATGGTGGAGGCAACCACCGGATGGCTGGAAACATATCCCGTGCCCCATGCCACCGCCCGGAACACTCTCCTGGGCCTTGAAAAGCAAGTCCTATGCTGACATGGCACCCCAGAAAGAATTCAGTCAGACAATGGGACTCATTTCCAAAACAACCTCATAGACACCTGGGCCAAAGAGCACGGCATTGAGTGGGTGTATCACATCCCCTATCATGCACCAGCCTCTGGGAAAATCGAACGATACAATGGACTGTTAAAGACTACACTGAGAGCAATGGGTGTCGGGACATTCAAACATTGGGATACACATTTAGCAAAGGCCACCTGGTTAGTCAACACTCGGGGATCTGCCAATCGAGCTGGCCCTGCCCAGTCAGAACTTTTACGGACTGTAGAAAGGGATAAAGTCCCTGTAGTGCACATAAAAAATATGCTGGGGAAGACAGCCTGGGTTATTCCTGCCTCGGGCAAAGGCAAACCCATCCGTGGGACTGGTTTTGCTCAAGGACCTGGGTGCACTTGGTGGGTGATGCGGAAGGATGGGAAAGGCCAATATGTACGTCAAGGTGATTTGATTTGGGGTGAGAAAAGCCCATGATTTGAACTATGTGATGTTAATTGCTATATAATACTGTATATCATCACTTCTATGGTGGATATATGCCATATCAACAGTATTACAGTAAGAATCACTCCGATTAATGAAGAATGAAATTTGATGAAACCGAGCAAAGTGCAGCGATGATTGAACCAGACAAGTGCAGCGGTGATGGGACCAAAACTGGCTTCAGCATGCAAAAAATCCCACACCACACACCATCTCTCCTGCCCTAACGGACTGTTATGACAGATGGAGCCTTAAGTCATGGACTAAATGAACTCAATGAACATTTTAGAGGGACAGCCCATAGACTAAGGGAATGATATCTGTGTGTAAATATATCAAAAGACAGGAAACGTGGTGGCGATTAATTTGAATGCACTGGAAAGTGTGGGGACCTAGGCATGACGTAGATGGTATAGAATAAAGGGTGGATATTGTCCTGGTTTTGGCAGGGATAGAGTTAATTTTCTTCCTAGTAGCTGGTACAGTGCTGTGTTTTGGATTGAGGATGAGAATAATGTTGATAACACACCGATGTTTTAGTTGTTGCTAAGTAGTGCTTACAGTAGTCAAGGGCTTTTCAGCTTCTCATGCCCTGCCAGTGAGAAGCTGGGAGGGGGCACAGCCAGGACAGCTGACCCAAACTGGCCAAAGGGATATTCCATACCATACGACGTCATGCTCAGTATATAAACTGAAGGAGTTGGCTGGGGGGTGGCAACTGCTGCTCAGGAACTGGCTGTGCATCTGTTGGCAGGTGGTGAGCAATTGCATTGTGTATCACTTATTTTGTATATTTTTTTATCATTATTATTTTTATTATTATTATTTTCCCTTCCTTTTCTGTCCTATTAAACTGTCTTTATCTCAACCTATGAATTTTACTTTTTTTTTTTTTTTCCTCAATTCTCTCCCCCATCCCACTGGGGGGAGGGGGGAGTGAGCAAACGTCTGTGTGGTGTTTAGCTGCCTGCCGGGTTAAACCACAACAGGGATATATGAGGGGTCTGGTGAGATTATAAAAAGCTTGGTAGGGGATGTTTTAACAGGGTTGTGGAAATGTGCAAAACTACTATGGGGTGCTTAGGGGAAGGGCCAAAGGTGGGAAAATGGAGGGCGACATTTGGATTAGGGAGGAACAAGCATGGGAAAATGGAGGATGGAGGGAGGGAATAAAACATGACATTTAAGCAGGATGTTGATCAGTACATTTATTTGGCCAAGCCCTGTGCCGTATCACCACAGTGATATTAAACTTATAAGTTTTATAAAACTTTTTAAATTCTACTCCTGTTTTCTGTGTGATTTAGCTCTCTATTCTGTATGTGGGTATATGTGTGATTCACTAGTGAACTTAAAAGTGGACTAGCTGGCATGTAGGAGACCAGACCTGAGCTCAGAGCTCGAGATTGTATAAAAGGGACACAGGTTCTGTGGATGGATCCTAGGTAGGTGGACTTAGGTCTTTGAATACGAAAGTTCTTAGATAGTATTATTAGCAGGATTGCTTTATATGTCAAAGGAACTTGTGCTTTTTTTCAGATTTTTTGTGGAAATTTCAAGAGAAATCTGATGATACACCTATATCTATATGCTATAATATCTATAGATATATATCTATATATCTATGCTATAATAAAAGGATATAATTATATATCATCATTCAGAATATAATTAACTCCAGAATCCTATAAAAATATTTTTACGTATGTTTTTTTCTTCGAGTATATTCAGAAATAGAATCAGGATTGGTAAGCACTCTGTGGTGGGTTAGCCCTGGCTAACAGCCAAACCCCCACCAAACTCACTCCTCCCCTGCCTCAGTGGGGTGAGGGAGGGAAAGAGGAAGAAAAGACATGAGAAAGCTTATGGGTCAAGATAAAGACAGGAAGATCATTTACCAACTACTGTCGCTTTTTAGAATTTCTTGAGCCCCATATTGGACATCAAAAAGGACTCTCTGTATGTGTGTTTGGGAAGGGCAACCTTTGCTAACAGCAAAAATCCCACCCAGCCACTCACCCACTCCCCTTCTCAGTGGGATGGGTGGGGAAAATAGGAAGAACAGGAATGAGAAAACTCATGGGTCGAGATAAAGACAGGGAGATCACTTACCAATTACCATTGTGGTTTATTGCGAATAAAAATATTTGGGTAGTGGGAAACAAAAAGACAAACATTAAAACAACACCTTTCCTGTCCCCTTTCCCATGCTGAACTTCACTTCTACACTCCTGACTTCTCTACCCCGCACTGAGTGGCTCAGGAGGGTTGAGCGGGGGAGGTTAGGATCAGTACATAATGCTTTCTTTCTGCTGATCCAACCTCTTCACTCTTTTCCTCTGCTCCACCACAGGCTATCCCTGGGCTTCAGGGAGAATACCTGCTTGGGTGCCTGGAGCACCTCCTCCCCCTCCTTCTTCTCTGACTGTGGTGTTCCCTCTGCTGTTTCTCAGTCTTTCTGTTCTGTCTGCTTCTGCCTGTCTGGCATTTTCTGCCCTTTCTTATACATGTTTTCACTGAGGTGCCACCAGCTTGGCTGAGGCACTCAGCTGCGTCCTGTGGCGGGTCCGTTAGAATCAGCTGGAACCAGCTGGAACCGGCTGTGTCCAGCATGGGGCAGCCCTGGCCTCTTCTCACAGAGGCTGCCCCTGCAGCCCCCCCACTGCCAACACCTTGTCGCATGTAGCCAATAAACCTTCTTATTTCAGATTAGGTAAATATAAATATCATTCCTGAAATTGAATCAGGTGCCTCATGAATAGGAATAACTGAATGTGTAACATTTTTCAAGGAAAGATGTAAACTTTTAACTGAGAAATATCTTAAAAATGTCTAACGTACCTTACATAGCACTGCATGAAGTATAGAGGCATTTCGACTACAAAATAATACTTAAAAGACTTATTCTAGTTTCAAACGTAAGAGTTAAATCTTGAGTAAAATAGTCATAATTCAACATATAAATTATTTGTAAAATAGTATGTGATTTTAGCCATAGAGACAAAAGTGTTTTTACATGCTTATATTTTGAAGTTTCCGGTTAAAAAGAGATACAGCTACACTCTTATTTCTCAGAAGTGAGAGCCTGATTGCTCTCAAAATCAAAACAAGGAGATGCTCAGCATATCCCACTCCAAGTTCCCCTTTCCCACAAAAAGAATTCACATTACCATGTGCCTCATGTCCAAAAGAAAATACTGAGTTGTTGTATGATAGATGAAAGTATTTTGATGCCGCAGACAAAGTATTTTCAAAGTCCTTTGTGACTGGTTAAGTAGGCAGTAGCTCTTTTTCAGCTAACCAAAAAAGAAGGGGCAAAGAAAGCAATTGTTTCCCAAAGGTAAGCGCCACCTGTAGCTCCAAATAGGGCCCATGAGATTATAGCTCCAAGTACAAAGACCTCTTTGAGATTTAGTTGCCTAACTATTCCACAGAAAATGAAAGGTTTGTTCAGTTCATTTCCTTCAAAAAAAAAAAAAAAAAAAAAAGGACTGCATGAGAGAATTTGAGCTCAGGATTGGTGTGCTTCTGTAGGAATGGGGAAATCTGGCTCGTGTGTCTCACCAGCCTACAGCTCACCCCATCTGGGACAGTGCTGTGGCTGCCCACACATGTGGACATGTCCTCTGGGCTTCTCTTTAAAATTTTTTTGCTACTGCACTGCCAAGAATGGAGACCCTGTGAGGATACGAGGAGGCTCAGTTCATCTCTGGAATTCGAAAGGAACTGAACTTATTTTACTGGTTTCTATTGCAGGAGAATACCCTTATCACAATAGGCCATGGGTGTGCAAGGTAAGTATTTCCAGTACTATACTTGTGTAATTTTATAGAGACAGTTTGGAATATTTGTACTTTTAATATGCAATAAGTTATTTACTTTTCTTATCTATTTCTAATGAAACCATCAAACATAGGTTGTTAGATTTTCTTTTTAGAGACAACTTTGGATTTGCTTGTATAACGTTAATAGGACATTATATGTAAAGGGACATAAAACCAAATATTGTGCGTAGTTGCCGAATTATAGCAAAAAGGAAAAGTTCCTAAACCATTATTTTATGAACCTGTTTTTAAAAATCTGAGTCTTTCCTCAGTGATAGAGAGCAATAGTATAGAGACATTCATTCAGTGCAAATTATCTTTAACACTCATTAATATTCCTTAAAAATGACACAGTTAAGCATACCTTTGAAGGAAGTCAATATGATAAAAAAGGAAGATTTACACATCTGGCTGAGGATTGTGTTGTCTGAAGCCGAATGGTCTGTGAAATACAGAGAAAGAACCTGGGATTTCCTTTTTTTTTCATTAATTAATAATTGATTAATATTTTAAACTGTGAGGAAGAAAGCATATCTTCTGTATTTTATTTACATGTTTGCACCCACTCAAATTATGCCGTTATGAAAATAAGCATTCATATCTAATATTAAAGCAGTAAGCGACTGAGGGCTAGGACCTTCTCTTTCTGTTTACCTATAAAGTGTGGTTCCCACTTATGACACTTCATAAATAAATAATGATTTTTATGTTAAATATTGATATTTTCAGTTACTTGTTCAAACCTGTGAGTAGTACATATGACAGGAGGTTTTCACTGTCCTTAAGGGACTGCACTGCTGGGATGCATTACCCTTCACATTCACCTGTCTAATTATTTGCTGGAAATGTACACAAGCAGTCCAAATATTTTGGTTTGGGTTTTTATTCAGTAGACTTTTTAAATATTTTAACCTAATATTTACAAGTTTTAATTTCTTAATGTTTGATACAGTATGTCACCCCAGATTGCAATGGTGTGATACAGCATGCAACGTAATAAGGTAAGAGATAGTTGATACAGTATTTTTTTCCATCCCAAAAAATGGTATGATCTTGGGTGATATCTAAGGTTATATTTGCAAATTTTATGAAATGTCTTTGAAGTTCCTTATGACAGTTAATTTGAACACAAATTGTCAAGTATATATACTCTTAAATTGTGTAGAAAATATGTAAAATATGATGTCTAAATATAATCTTTCAAAGGAGAATAAACAAAAATAATCGCATTTTGTGTAACATATTTGTCTAATACCCTTTCAGTCTAAGTACTTCACAGCTGTGTACATTTAACACTGTTGAAACTTATGTGTAAGAGCAAAACAGTTAATAAAAGAATAGGCAATGAGAAGATTCATAGAATTCCTACTAATCCAATGAAAGGTAACTTGGGAACTTTACAGGTAAGGTAAATTTTAATATCTGTCATAGAAATTACATTTATTTCCTTTTTCTGATATCACTAGGAAAATAAATTATAAATATAATAATTATGTTAAATATAGCATGCATAATAAAACACAGGAAAAGTTTAGTTTCTATTAAAAGAAAGGAAAAATCCATAGCAAAACCTAAAAAAAAATCTGTTTAATTTTTTGTTTGTTTGTTTTTAGTGAATGTCATTAGTTAGACCGGACGGGCATCTGCCTTACTTTAAAATACTACTGCAAATCTGCAGTTACTGAGTCCTTTTATTTGTTGCAACATATTTGTCAGGTCTTATGTATTTTTCTGCAGGTTTGTATTTTCGGTCTGAGAGCATTTAGGAATGATGTGTGCTCTCTCAAGATATGTACTGGCTTAGGCCAAGAGTCCACCTTAACTCAAAGACACATCCAATGCAGAAGTTTCCAGACGCACTGAATTTAAAGCACATGTATGTTATTCTATGTGCTGTGAGACCAGCATATGACACTTGCTGTATAAAATTCTCCAAGCAAAGAAATTGTGCTTCAGTCCTACTGAAGTCAGTGACTAATTCTTCTGAATTTCAGTTTCTTATTCCAACTTTTAAATATCACTGAGATCTTCAACATCTACTTACCTGCAGTTCTGAAATAATCTGGAGTCAGTCTTGCTGCCAAGACTGTTCATGCACTTTATATTAATATTCACTGAACAAAACCAGAAATGACCCTGGGACTCTCCAGACTAATGAATATTTAACTATTTTAAATAAAAAGTGAAACAGCTTCAACAGGATGGATTTGCTTTTACTTACAGAAAAGAAAATGAATAAGGAAAAAAGAGAAAATGCTAATATTAATGGCAGTTGGAGTAAGATAACGACAGCTATAAAACTATGCCAAATCAAGTTAAGAGACAGACTACTGGGAGAAGAACAATTCATAAAAGCATGTATTAAATTGCAAGTATGCGGTACAACAAAATGGAGGAAGTTGAAGTAATCAGGCATTGTAGGGCTAACAGAAACATGAACATCACAGTTAGCAAAACATGATGCCTGAAAAACAATATTAAAATGTGTTGTGTCCAGAAATAAAAGACATAAGTAAGCACAACAGCGTGTTATAATCTGTAATGAAATATGAATGGACAACATGGATAAAACAGAATACATTTGAATCAGGATTGGTCTGAGTCAGTGTGGTAGCTTGACCTTGGCTGGCTGCCAGGTGCCCACCAAACTCCTCTATCATTCCCCCTCCTCAGCAGGACAGAGAGGAAGACAATAAGATGAAAAAAGCCCTCATGGGTGGAGATAAAGGGAGTTTAATAAAGAAAAAGCAAAGGCCATGCACAGAAGCAAAGGAAAACAAAGAGATTTATTCTCTGCTTCCCATCAGCAGGTGATGTCCAGCCACTTCCTGGGAAGTAGGGCCTCAGTATGCATAGGGGTTGCTCCAGAAGACAAATGCCTTAATAACGAATGCCTCCCTGCATCCTCCTTTATCTTAGCTTTTATTGCTGAGCACGATGTCATATGGTATGGAATATCTCTTTGGTCACTTGGGTCAGCTGTTCTGGCTATGTCCCCTCCCAATCTCTTGCCCACCCCCAACCTACTGGCCTTTGGAGGGGAGGGGGTTTGGAGAGACAGCCTTGAGGCTGTGTGAGCACTGCTCAGCAGTAGCCAAAACAGTGGTGTGTTATCAGCACCTTTCTAGCTACAAATACAAAGCACAGCACTGTGAGAGCTGCTATGAGGAAAGTTAACTCCATCCCAGCCAGATCCAATACAGTCAGGAAGTCAGAATGTTTTTTTGGGGGGTAACTCTCATAGTCCTTTGCAGCTTTTCCTGGATGGATTTGCATGAAGAATGCCAAATAAATATTATTGATAAGTGCGATATTTTGGAATAGAAAGTAAATTCTATCAACAATAATATGGGTCAGATATTTCTGATTTAATAACTGCCTTGATTCTTCATCATTTTGTTAACAAGCTATTAAGATAGATGTACATTTTGGATGTGTATTTGACAAGAAAAGAGATTTAGAAAATAGTATTTGGGCTGTGTGATCCTGTGATAAGGAAAACAAATAGATCTGTATTTCAAAAGGGCAAATTTTGAGGAACCGAGGGAACTAAATAGTGATTCAGAAGGAATTTGGAGTTTCTTTAAGTCAGAGTAGTAACACCTATTCCAAACATGGTGGAAAAAATTTTAAACAGAACTAAACATTTGATGCATAAAGAAACTGGTACATGAAGAAAGCTATGTCTGACAGGTCAATAAATATAAATAAAGTAAGTACCACGAAATGGCAAGCTGATTTAGTCCTTGCAAGGTATGTCAAAACAAATAGCAAAAGACTCTTCAGTTATATAGATAAAAAAGAGAAGAGAAAAAGAAGTGAGGCTGTTTAGACTGTGAGGACTGAAATTAAGCATAATTTTAACAAAATCAAATAAATGTTTACCTCTGTCTTGGGTAAAAATGAGTGGTGGAAAGTTGAATAATACTCATTCTGAAGACACGTGATTCAGCCCATAATGGTGTTCTCCTTTATTACTTAATAAACTTTGGAATCAGGTAGCTCTATTTCTGAAACTACTGTCAGCCAATATCAGTATCTTTATTAATCCATACAGAATTTTCAGGTATTTTAGGAGATTGCTCATTCATTTTTAACTTCTGAATATTCTGCACTATACCAGTTTTATTTAAATAATTATATAGATGTATATTTAATCCGTCATGATAACTCTAAGCGTTCCTGTAACAAAAATAGGTATTTGACATAAAATTTCCAAATCAGCTGTTATTCCTGCTCTCCAAAATTCTAAGTTCAGACACATTAAATTCATGTTGTGACTTTTAACATTTGGATTTTGTAATCCTTTCATCTGTGGGTGACAAATTTCTCCTACTGCTGGCTCCAGCACTCTCAGTGGTACTAATTACATAAAGAATTTACTAGCCAAAGTGAGAAAAATGGCAGTATAAAATTATTTGGGTTTGCCTGTTCTCTTGGCATCAAATTCTGGGCTTTGTACACCAAAAACATACAACTTGAGAGCAAGGTTGTAATGCAATAAACTGTTCTATCATTTAATATCAGGCTATTGGAACACTTTCAGGTTGTAAGATTTTTTTTTTCCCAGAAACCTTCCTAAATACATATAATTAATACTAGTAATTAATTTTTCTAAAAAAAAGCACTTGAATTTGAGTTGATTATTAAAGCTTCAATTTTATATTTTCTAGTCCTAAAATAAATACATTAAAGTGTATAATTTAACTAGTATTACTAATTCTAGTTCATAAATTATTTAATTTAATCTCTAATATTGCTCAATGCAAGCATTTCTGATTAGAGAGATTTTTGAGGCTGATGTAAGATTTTATTTTTAAATTTCTTATGTACTGTTAGCTGACACACATTTGTTTGCATTTTCCTTTTAAAAAGATTTTGTAGGGAGAGATTGAATTTGTCATTCCAACACTAATTAAAAATGTCTCTAAATGTGGATTTTTATTAAAGAATTTATTACATTGGTCCATTCCTTTATTATAAAATATCGTGAGACTAATTCCTTTCTGAGACACTTTACATAACTATTTATTAAAATATAAATTGCAGAAATTCTACTGTTTTCAAGACAGACCAAGTCTGTCTCTTTTATATCTATTTTAACCAGTCCTTGTTCAATATATTAATTTACCAAATATGAACCTAATATGACTTTAATTTTACTTTTCTCTGAATCTCCTCCATCATTTGTTCACAAGGTCATTGATGTCTTCTGTATGTAGACCTCTATCATTTGAGAAAGTTGTAAGGTTGGAAAGAACCATCTGTACCTGACTAATTTCTTACACGTTTTCCCTAAACATTCTTTTCTGGCCACTGTCAGAGTGTAAATAGTTAGATGAGTAAATAAGCCTTTAATCTGACTGTGAGGTTTGACTCATTCTACTTCTTACACAGAGATGTATCATTTAGTTCTTATGTACCATTCTATGCTGAAAGGTGTCTATTTAAAAGTAAGACACGCTATATAACATTTTTACCAGCCACATCTAGTTTCTGTGCTAGTACTGTATAACACTGTGCAATGCCATGACTCTGAAAGAAAGGCACATCTCAAAATGGAAAAAGTATTCAAACCTAATTCTTCACTAAACAGGGACTGCACAGAAGTGAGTAGATTGTGTCGTGTTGTGGTCCTGCTCCACATATTCAACACTGACTTAGAATCATACTGCATCTATTCTTCACGAGCAAAAACCCCACCTAAAAAACGAATCTCAGGACCAAATGAGGCTTCTTGTCATACCTTGGCACACTCCTTGATTTCAAATTATTTGTTCACTGATTGCTGTGATATTATATTGCTCTAAAAAAAGCATCATTCTTCCCTGCTATTTATACATTCTTGGAAAAATATAGATGGATAAGTACGTTCTGTCTTCCTGAGGCAACAAGTCTCCTGGTAGTGTCCCTGAGAAAGCTCTGCATCAGTTCCTATTTTAGATAACCCTACAACAAAATTTAGTCTAAAATAAGGAAACCTGTTTTTTTAATATTATTTATTATGTCCCTTTGGGACATGGTAACTTCATGGTTACTTCATGGTAACACTTTACTCTTCTCTATGCGTGAGATAACAACTGTCTTTTTAAAATGCTCTGAAATCTAGATGTCGTGGTTTAACCTCAGCTGGCAACTAAGCACCACACAGCTGCTTGCTCACTCCCCACCCCCCGGTGGGATGGGGGAGAGAATCAGAAGACTAAAAGTGAGAAAACTCGTGGGTTGAGATAAAGACAGTTTAATAGGTAAAGCAAAAGCCGCGCACACAAGCAAAGCAAAATAGAATCATAGAATCATAGAATCATAGAATCATTGAGGTTGGAAAAGACCTCTAAGATCATCGAGTCCAACTGTCAACCCAACACCACCATGCCCACTAAACCATGTCCCTAAGTGCCTCATCTACTCGTCTTTTAAATACCTCCAGGGATGGGGACTCAACAACTTCCCTGGGCAGCCTGTTCCAATGTTTAAACACTCTTTCAGTAAAGACATTTTTCCTTACATCCAATCTAAACCTCCCCTGGCACAACTTGAGGCCATTTCCTCTCACCCTATCGCTTGTTACTTGGGAAAAGAGACCGACACCCACCTCGCTACAACCTCCTTTCAGGTAGTTGTAGAGAGCGATGAGGCCTCCCCTCAGCCTCCTCTTCTCCAGGCTAAACAACCCCAGTTCCCTCAGCCCCTCCTCATAAGACTTGCTCTCCAGACCCCTCACCAGCCTCGTTGCCCTTCTCTGGACACGCTCCAGCACCTCAACGTTCTTCTTGTAGTGAGGGGCCCAAAACTGAACACAGTATTCAAGGTGCGGCCTCACCAGGGCCGAGTACAGGGGCACGACCACTTCCCTACTCCTGCTGGCCACACTAGTTCTGATACAGGCCAGGATGCCATTGGCCTTCTTGGCCGCCTGGGCACACTGCTGGCTCATGTTCAGCCGGCTGTCGACCAACACCCCCAGGTCCTTTTCTGACAGGCAGCTTTCCAGCCACTCTTCCCCAAGCCTGTAGCACTGCATGGGGTTGTTGTGGCCAAAGTGCAGGACCCGGCACTTGGCCTTGTTGAACCTCATACAGTTGGCCTGGGCCCATTGATCCAGCCTGTCCAGGTCCCTCTGCAGAGCCTTCCTATCCTCGAGCAGATCAACACTCCCGCCCAACTTGGTGTCGTCTGCAAACTTACTGAGGGTGCACTCGATCCCCTCATCCAGATCATCGATAAAGATATTGAACAAGACCGGCCCCAAAACTGAGCCCTGGGGAACACCGCTCGTGACCGGCCGCCAACTGGATTTGACTCCATTCACCACAACTCTCTGGGCCCAGCCGTCCAGCCAGTTTTTGACCCAGCACAGAGCACACCTGTCTAAGCCGTGAGCCGCCAGCTTCTCGAGGAGAATGCTGTGGGAGATGGTGTCAAAGGCCTTGCTGAAGTCCAGGTAAACCACATCCACAGCCTTTCCCTCGTCCACTAGGCGGGTCACCTGGTCATAGAAGGAGATCAGGTTGGTCAGGCAGGACCTGCCTTTCATGAATCTGTGCTGGCTAGGCTGGATCCCCTGGTTGTCCCGCTCATGCCTTGTGAGCGCCCTCCAGATGAACCGCTCCATAATCTTCCCTGGCACCGAGGTCAGGCTGACAGGCCTGTAGTTCCCCAGATCCTCCTTCCGGCCCTTCCTGTAGATGGGCATCACATTGGCAAGCCTCCAGTCGTCCGGGACCTCCTCCGTTAACCAGGACCGCTGATAAATGATGGAGATTGGCTTGGCAAGCACCTCCGCCAGCTCCCTCAGCACTCTCGGGTGGATCCCATCCGGCCCCATAGACTTGTGAGCATCCAGATGGCATAGCAGGTCATTGACTGCTTCCTCTTGGATTATGGGGGGTTCATCCTGCTCGCCATCCCTGTCTTCCAGCTTGGGGGGCAGAGTACCCTGAGGATAACTGGTCTGCCTGTTAAAGACTGAGGCAAAGAAGGCATTAAGGACCTCAGCCTTTTCCTCATCCTCGGTGACCATGTTCCCCCCCGCATCCAATAAGGGATGGAGATTCTCCTTGGCTCTCTTCTTGTCATTAATATATTTGTAAAAGCTTTTTTTGTTGTCTTTAATGACAGTGGCCAGATTGCGTTCTAGCTGGGCTTTTGCCTTTCTCATTTCTTCTCTGCACGACCTAACGAGATCCTTGCAAACAAGGAATTCATTCACTCCTTCCCATGGGCAGGCAGGTGATCAGCCATCTCCAGGAAAGCAGGGCTCCATCACGCGTAATGGTTACTTGGGAAGACAAACGCCATCACTCCGAACGTCCCCCCCTTCCTTCTTCTTCCCCCAGCTTTATATACTGAGCATGACGTCACATGGTATGGAATATCCCTTTGGCCAGTTTGGGTCAGCTGTCCTGGCTGTGCCCCCTCCCAGCTTCTTGTGCACCTCCAGCCTTCTCACTGGTAGGGCATGGGAAGCTGAAAAGTCCTTGACTACTGTAAGCATTACCTAGCAACAGCTAAAACATGGGTGTGTTATCAACATTGTTCTCACCCTAAATCCAAAACACAGCACTGTACCAGCTACTAGGAAGAAAATTAACTCTATCCCTGCTGAAACCAGGACACTAGAGCAGAAAGAGATCATGTAAAAACATTTCAATTACACACTTTTACTCTAAATGGCATATACTTTTGCTTTTATTTTGCTACTACTGGTTCCTGGGCTAGTTTCATGTTCTTCTACAAAGTTTTTTCTTTAAAAAAATGCCTGTGAAAAAGTATTACCAATTATTGAAGTTTATATCTTTTATATTATATATCCTTAGACAGTTCCAGCTACAGAAATGTTACAATTACCTTTGATACTTATAAGACTGTTTAGTTTTTCCTTAACAATCTCTATTTATACATACATCTCCTTCTTTCCTAGCATTTCTCTTCACGTTTATTAACAGATGATTTTTAAAAAACATTTTTAAATATGTTGGACGTTTTTACTAACAAGGCTATACAGACCTAGAATACCTGTTCAAATTATATTCTTTAAGGGTTTTTCTTTGTTCTTAAGATTGTCCTGGGAAGTATATTTGGGGGAAAACCACACAAAAAAACCCCCAAAAACAAAACAACCCAGTCATTGTTTGTGACAGAAGGCAAAGACCAATTAGAACTTGGACTGGTGATTCTAAAGACACAGATTCAGTGTACAATTATTGTGCTGTACTTTTTACAAGGCTGACAAGAATGCTGTAGTTCAATTCTTAAAATGCTTTTCCTACATGTACCAGGTATTTTTTTTCTACCATTTGTAGAACATGTTTATTGAATACCCTTTATTTTCACACCTTGGAATATAGCCAAAAAGAGAGATTAAAAAAAAAAAAATGTATTACAGTGTGTTTTTTTTTTCTAGTAAACAAGGCCTGAAATAAGTTAACCTGCAGTATTATCAAGTATGCCTAAAGCCTATGTCATTAAGATTTGTTAGCAGCACGATTCTTTAGCTGTGTAAAGCAAGATGTAAAACAATTCGGCAGCCTTAAAAAAAAAAACAACAAAAAAACCCACAAACCCCCCCAAACCAAAACAAACAAAAAAACTTCACTCAGCATCAGATTATTACATTCTAAAACATTAGGACTGTCTTACAATCAACATTAGCAATTGTTCATTGTTTTCAAGACAAAAATATTGCTAGTAAATTCCAGGCTAGAAATGAGAAAATTAGAAGCTATAATTTTGGATAAAAAGAAATGATAGTAAGGCATTAAGAAACATAATGCTTAGATCTTCAACACTCTTTTCTCCTGATAGATTTTTAATTGGATTTGCATCTTTATTGGAGAGCAGCAAAATGATGTGAACACTAGACACATGACTTCACATTTGGCCATATTAGAATATACACTTCTAATTAGAACTTCATTTCATTCAGTACTAGTGAACTGCCTTCTTTGTTATTAGCTATTCTTCCAATATTTCCTGCAAATTTCAAAATGTAGATCTTTCCAAGTCACTAAAAAGATTTATAAACACTTCAGAGTTAGTTCTGCTGTCTACTAAAGGGTTTCTGTTGTTGGGGTTTTTTTCCTTCAAATATTATTCATTATTACAAACCTAATATAATTAACTAAAATATGAAAAATATAGTAATGAATTTTCCAGGTGAAGCTCTCAATATTTTCTGGCATACCTCAGTGAGAAAGCAGTTAATTTGAAGAAAAAAATCCAGAGATAACAAGTGAGGCTGGCTGGACATATCTGAGAGTTAGGATTGAAAATGTTAGGCATTAGCTGAACAAGAGGACTAGAACATACATTGAGGAGGCTGGTCTTACACTGCAGTAGACATTGAGGTTTTAATGTCACCTCCCTGTGTACTTCCTCATGCAGAGAGCTAGAAAGCTTCAGGAGTCTGAGAGCCAGCACTTGTAAAGCTCACAAACTGCTGAAATAGCTAAGAACATGGCATGCACAAGCAGACGTACTTCTCACAAATCTGCGCTGTTTGCCAAATGTATAGATAGTTTACCTTTCTACTTAGTTTAATAAGACAATCAATCTTGCTAAAGATTGAAGAAAATTGTCCAAAAAAATAATTAAACACTTAAAATTTTGTATACAGTGATAAAGGAGAACAAAAAAGGAGAAAGACTTTTCCATATGTGGAAAAAGCTAAATCCTTTCTAATTTTGGTGAGTGTGGCATGAAGTGGATCTGGATTCTAGTTTGTAAACAATACAGAAAAAGTATTGAAATGTTGCCAATACTCCATGTAAGGTTTCAACCTCTGAGATCTCATTTGTTCCTCATGAAAATCCATGGAAAAGATTTCCTTTAAAAACCCTTTGACAATTTATAGTGTCATATTCAGAAACGAAGCTATTATTTTCTAGCCAGACATAATTTACAACCTGTATTTGTGAACATCAGTCAGCAAAATGGGATAACACGCTTTTTGCAGTGACTTTGGACTTGGGAAGGAAAAACTAGGTACAGAGTTCCAACATGCATAATATTTACAGTTCATTCTGCAAGACCTGGGTCCATTTTTACAAATGGATAAAGTTTTTCTATAGTTTAATGAAAATATTATTTTTTCTGTCACTAGAGGGAAATAAAAGTGGTCACAGAATGAGAAGATGGCTGAGGTAGGAAAACACCTCTGGAGATTGTCTAGTCCAACCACTTGCTCAAAACAGGGTCAGCTACAGCAGGTTGCTCAGGGCTATGTCCACTCATATTTTTAATATCTCAAATGACAGAGACTCCACAAACTTTCTAGGCAAAGTGTTCCAGTGTTTGACCACCTTCACAGTAAAAAAAAGTTGGGCTTTTTCCCCTATGTTTAAAAAGAATTTCCTGTATTTCAATTTGTCCCCATTTGTTCTTTTTCTTTCATTGGGCACCACTGAGAAAGACCTGCCTCTGTTGTCCTTACTCCCTCCCATCCTATATTTTCACATGTTGATTGGATTCCCCTGAGCCTTCTCTTTTCCAGGCTGAGCAGTCCCAGTTTCTCATAGCCTTTGCTCATGTGACAGATGCTCCAGTCCCTTGACCATCTTTATACAAAGTACAGAAATTCAAAGTACAAAAGGATTAAATTTGCAAATTGACATTTCAAATAGAAAATTTGTTTAGCACATAATCACAAATTCATTTCAATCCACATGGTTCTACCTGGTTTTTTGGACATTATGGAACATAATCTAATAGTAAAACTTGAGATGTTGCAAGCTGACTTTGTGTGTCACAAGAGTTAGTATGTGTCTGGCAACACATTTACCCTGGACTGTCACAGAATTGACAGGAAACAAAACCAGCGTTTTGTGTCAAACATGAAGCTACCAATGCTATTGAATAACACTTAGATTTTATATAACCTGGAAAGTGTTTCCAGTGTACCTCTTCAAAGCTGGCACAACTGTTAAAGTAAGCATGAATTACATATTATACAGTTTCATTAGTTATATTCTGAAATAAAGAATAACTTTCTGAGAAGAAATATGGGAAATTCATATAGAATGTTTAATCTATATTAAATATCACAAAACCATGGCACTGCAAAGGTTAATAAAATAAATAAAGTTTGTTTAAATCCTGGTTTTCAGTGAACCACATCTTCTCAAAATTCTCAGTCCTGAAGGGTCATCAAAATGATGTATTTTTCGCTGTTATGTCAGCATGCTGCATTATGCAAGGAAACATAATGTTCTTCTTTAATGGGGTGTAACAACAGGTCATCCCAAGCAAGATGCATCAAGTCAAGGAATTTAGAAAATTCATCGTTCACTGAAAGTAGTCATTAAAAATATTCCCATTTCCTTTTATAAAGTGAAGAGAGCTGAAATGGTTTAACTTAAAAACGTTTATCTTTTCCTTTCTCTTCCCATAGAAATTTTCTGCACTGGATTAGGAAATTCAGTACTTGCTCTGTGTTCTGTATTAACATTTCAAAGATTTTTTTCATTAGTTTTGTTTTCTTTCTATTTCAGGATTTCATGATGATTAAAGAAAGCTCTCTGTGGATATTTTTAAACCCTATTAGGTCTGATTTTGACAGTTTTTGTAATCATTCACTGAAGAATATATTGATGCTTGGAATATGGATGGCTTAACACATCTGTAACTATAAGGATTTTTCCATTGACCATACAAAATTAATCTCAAGCAGTTAATAAGGGGGAGTACATATCAGAGAAACATTTTTGTGCAAGAATTCATTTCTTGTTCAACAATTTAAATTTCAATAAAATTCTGAAATGTATTCTATGATGTGACTTGTTTGTTTTAAAGTCTAGTTAAAAAGAGAAGAGGAAGATAAGAAGGTTTAGTTAATCTAGCATAACCTTCAGGGATTATCTCATATACTATTACAGTACCACTAGTCATATTTCCTTTAAGGAAATTGTTTGATGCCTTAAGAAGAAATATGCTCATTATATACTGAAATCAGGGACATGCACATACATAGGACTGACATTCCTATGGCATATAAACATTTAACCGTCCCTTTTGCCTTTGAAAATTCCACCGTGACATTTAGTTCCAGTGCATTTTTCCTGCCATTAAATTTCCACTCAAAGTTCACCCTCCCCCCCAAAAAAAAAGATTCCTAGATGACAGAGAGGAACATGCTGATTTAAAGAAGCAAAGTTACATAATACGCAGCCAAGTTTCATAACTGTAAAACCTACTGACTGTGGCTGATTTTGGCTTCCTGAAACAAGTATTTGAATACGAAATTATAAAATACAAGACTCACAAAAGGAAAGTTTTGTGACTCAGACAATGCATGTAATACATCATCTAAATCATCTAGTTATTAAGCAGTCGCACTTCTGCAGCTTTGTAAAGTCACAAAACAGGCAATACATATTTTACAATACCTTCTGGTTTACTCTGTCTTTCCAGTCATCAAAATTAACATTAGAGAGAGCTATTTTTCCTATATTTTTTCTATGCGTATTTATGTGTATTGAAGCAATTTGATGAAAACTTTGTTTCAGTATATTTTAAACTATTAATGGCATATAATCTTTAATAAATAATATTCCCAGTCTGGGAAGTGAGATATAAAATTATGGATCTTTTCATTGAATTGTGTGATTGGATTAGGAAAAGTCTTACAGTATCTGGTTTCTGGTTTTCAGAGATATTTTGAAATTCAAAGTGTCCTCTGGTTGTTTTTCAAGACTTGTTCTCTTGTTAGAAAATAATTTAACAAACATATTCATTAGGACAACTGAACTGGAAAAACTATAGGCTGAAAACTCACTCAAGGTAAATTATTTAAAAGCTTCAGTGAATAATTGGATACAACATTACAATAGCAGACACACAATTCTATTTCATAGTTTCTTTTTTTCAATCTAGATGCAGCATTTGCCGGACTCTCTGGTTTCATGAAACAGAACAACTTCATCGTAAAAAGTACAGTATAAATGCAATGTTAATGTTTGTTGAGACTAACCTCATATTTACTGAAGCCCTTCTTTTCCTATTTCCAAGTGTTTGAATTATTTAAAAATAAATAGCCATCTAATAGCATTTTTATTCTTAAAGCAACAGGAGAATATAATCAAAAAGTTTTGGCCATACATTGTGCCTGGCTGAACATTTGTAAGTGTCACAGCTTTATACTACATGATTAGAAAAACAGCATAAGTTAACTTGGAGGGAAGATTAAAGCCATAGTAAAAAACAAAAATCAAGCAAAAACTGCCTGCAGACAACCCACACTGTATAAGCTTAGATTTTTATTTTTAAAGGTTGGGGGTTTTTAACTAAAATGAAAAAAGTTATGCATTGGGATAAAAGAACTTAATCTTCCCCCCTTTTTTTTTTCCCAAGCTATGCTGAGCAAAACTCTGATGTAAAGGATCTGTATGTTCTTTCCTTCCTCTTTGTTCCTTTACACAATGAATTCACCTTCCGCTGAAACTGAAACCTGTGCAAAGCCACAGAAACTTTGAACATTCAGAATTGCCTAAATCCTGCATGTTTGTTTAGTATTGGGGAAGGAAAATACATTTTGTATTGCACACCATCATTAAATAAATGTGCTCATAATAGTAGCAGACAATATCAATGGTTGTAAACAGCAATATGAGGGGAAGCAGTGGCGAGAGCGGTTGATAATTGAAGCAGTTTTCTCAGAGGAGACAATGTAGTCAAACTAGTCCAGGTATTTATGTTCTAGCAAAGCTGATTAAGGGAAAAGATATGAACTGTATTTTCCACTGTATGACTAATGCTGTTCTGTAAAATCAAAATGTTATTTCTGTCTACCTTGTATTTGAAATCTGCATTCATACATCTGGCTAACTTTGAAAGGAATAATAATTTTTAGTTTTCTTGAAAAATACACTTAGCTATAAACTCTCAAAGCTTTAAAATGTTATATGTTTGGGGTTTGTTTTTTTTTTTTTTCTCTGAAGAACTATAGCCATAAAGTCATGTAACATAGAAAGTATTAGACAGAAAAATGTTTTGGTTCTCTGAAGCCTTAAAAAATCCCAAATGGGAGGATTGTTCAGCTGCTAAGATGCACTGACTCTTCTTTGAGAAGGACAATGTTCTGAAGTTATATAGATTGAGATTCACAGGGGATAGAAAATGGCATATGGATATTTCATTATACATTGCAGTATGCACAAAAAATATTTCTCCCATGTTTCTCCCTCAATAAAACCATAAAATAGATCTAAGCAGATGCAGGCAAATTATAATATAATGAGTTCAGTTTTGCTAAGTTCTAAGATGAACTGGTCTGGCAGTTACTTATTTGCAGGAGAAACTGCAAGCCACCCAAAGGGAATGATTAATTTTCAGGCCAGATTTTTTTCATTGGTGAGAATAAACATTCTTTTACTTCATTTCAAGAATTCCCATATGTAAAGCATATATTAAATTGATAAGTGCAATTAAGTGCAAACCCAAACCAAAATATAGTATTCCTGAATACAGGTTATGCTGTTGGTTTATCTGATCTTGATCAATCAAAGCATGTACTCCACAGAACACATTAACACTGGCATTTCAATAGCATCTGAGGTTTTGTTTTCAAATTCAAGAATCTTTGTTAAGACTTCATGTATGCATGAAGGGATTAGTAATTGAAAATGTCTATGAAAAGTCACAAGAAAAAAAAGACTTCTTAACTATTTTCAGTGTGTCTATGTCTTTACACACACGTGTGAGCTCCATGTATGTTTACTCTCTAAGAAAAATGAGCAGAGTTAACAAAGCAGTGAGCAGAAGCAAATATACCCAACCTTAGCACTGTTTGCTAACATAGAGGTTAGTGATAAGTGCTGTGTTGACATGATTTCACACATATTTGGAGCATGGGCTGAACAAGACCATGTCTGCCTATGAAATTTAACAGTTACCACTGCTACATGTTATTACTAAGGCTAGAAGCTTTCCATCCATCACAGAGACATCTGTTGCTTAAAAGAATGTAGTAGTAGTGCATGTTCATCAGTTACATGGAGAAGAAGAAAAGGGGACTTGATGATATTTGCTCATAAATTTCACAGGTACTTGCTCACAGCAGAGGATTAATAAGGTTTCAGAATCCTGCATGCCATTGTAGATAACAGATTTTCTTGTATGTGGGTTCTTCTGCAATTTTATGTTTTTCTTTCCATGCTCTTTGAATCTATTCTTTGTTCTCACAGACACATCTTCCATCATCCTACTCAAATGGAAAGCCCAGTTAAATAATTTGGCTTTCATTACATTTACAATATGCGGCTCTTCATAACTCATTGTTCCTTAGTGGATAGCCTTCATTATGTAATGTACCTCTACAAAAAAGGGATAGAATTAGAAAGACTAAGAGGCAAAATGAGTTCTTTGTAATGGAAGGAAAAGATAAAAAGAACGTTTTATGAATGTATTATAGAACAAAATAAAATGTATAGGTTAATTACTTATGGGAAAGAGAACAAATTATAATTTAAAGAGAGGAGGCTTAAGTAGAAATTGCTTCAGTCTTTACAAAATTAATTGTGCCCAAACACATAACAACACTAATCCTAGCACAGAAATAGGACTGTAGGCCAGAATATGGAAAGAAGACATTGAGGAATACTTTAGTTCAAGTCTTCAGTGCTTGATGAACTGAGGAACTGAAGAAACCAACATTACATTAAAAACATTGACATAATCTGAACCTGTGGTCATGCCTGAAAACTTCTGAAAGAAAGAAAAGGGCACTCAAAATTGGAGGGAAAAGGAAATAAAAATGAGAGAAGACAATTAAAAAAAAATAGAATAGTAACCCAAATGTTTTCCTCACAAGGTCTGTGGAGCAGTATTATTAAATAACTAGAAGATATGTAAGTGGTAAAAAGCACCTACCATTGGTTAAGAACGTATTATGTCATATCAATCCAGTTTTCTTTCTGTTATGCTAACAGGATAATGAATGAGGGGGAAGAAAAGACTACAATATTTACTAAGGTCATAGTAAGGATTTGGGGACTCTCCTATATAACATGGTCTCATGAGCAACCTCAGGAAATATGGTTCATATTTTATTGGTGTACAGTTGGATGAAAATCTACACTTAGTATTTATTATTGATTCACTGTCTGTTGGAAAGATTTCAAGTGAGGTCCTTCCAGGGTTCTGGAAGTCTTGTTCTATGACTGATTCTTTTTAATATTTCCATTCATGAATTAGATGTTGATATACAATAATGTGTACAGATGGCATCAAGATAGGAGGGGTTATAAGTGCTTTGGAAGATTAGAATTCAGTGTGATCTTGAGAAAATGGAAAACTGATCTGAAATCATCAATAAAAA